>NW_015150849.1:351808-358094 GCF_000732505.1 Cyprinodon variegatus
GCATACTATCAGCTGTTAGCTTCACTATTAAATGCACTCACTGTTAATCTCTTTCATTTACAGCGATCAGTTCTGTGAACTAACGATGCAGCGTTTATGTTAATGTCCCAAATTTAGATGTCATGCTCTCATTGACAGGAATTTCTTCAGATGTAGTTCAGGACTCATTTCCTGATGGCACAGCCGATTAGACCACCCCTCTGAGCCCCTGCTTCCACCTATTACTGGACACCACCCAGTACATCTGTGGTTCCTCTCCTCTTAATGCCTTGCCCATCACCCTGAGGAGTTCTGTTTCCTCCCAGTCATTGCTCCACATGTTGTGCAACAGCAGTAAAAGTCCACTAAGCATGTTCAGCATTTGCTTAACTGAGAAACAAAACCGTTTGCAAGCATACACTTCCCCTGGATCATATCTAGATGGGGTTTACCAAAGTATTTGACATGCTCAAAAGTGCAAGTTAGAAAAGAGAGCTCGTTATTAGTCTTTATTAGCCACACCCAGCTTCATCAGGTCTAATGACCTGAATTAATCCTTTTTGATTAAGTCTTTTATTTTGATGTGTAAAAAAAAAAAACATGAACCACAGTCATAAGAGTCTGAATGAGACATGACAGTGACAACACGCAAACAACAACACAGCTGGTGTTAACAGATAGTGTGTGGTCAGACGGCGAAGCAGGTTGGGGCGGATTGTTATGGCAGCAGACTGAGGGGATTTTGTGGAGTAAGCATTTTTCAGCAGTGAGGACAAGCGACGCTGGTTAGAACAAAGAAAGTCTCTTTCTTTTTATAAAGTTGGAAACCAGCTAGATTTGCATTTGACTAACAGGAGGAGGAAGTATGAATCACGCCCAGCTCAAACAGCTTTGTTTACAAATTGTTCTCACCAAGTTATTTTAATAAGACTATAAATTGAGTCATCAATATAGTCAGATTTTTTTTCACCAGCTGTACTTTGGCCTTGATAAACATTATATTGCACATGAATAGTGCACACTGTACATGATTTCTCTGTCTGAAAGAAGCTTCTCATAGAACAGTAGCTGCTGCCGGTCTCCAAGCAGGATCAATGTTAATTCAGTAATGATAAAAATCATTGGGGTTACTTATTCATTTAGAGGGTAGCCCCTGCAGCCTGATACTTAACCTAATCATATAAGTTCTATCCTAAAACGTCAGTTTATTTAATCAGGGTTAAATGTGACTGAAAACTAAAAGGAAAACTAAAAGGAAACAGAATATTTTCTTACAAAATATAAATCTGCCAATAAAAAGTGTGACATGCATTTAAATTCAGCCCTTTGTACTCTTCCTAAGTAAGATCAGGTAAAAACTGTCGGATGTTCTGTGGAGGACTTTGATGTTTATCAGATAACATTAGTGAGCAAACTGCAGCATGAAGACAGTAAAGACAGTAGGCGGGATAAGGAGAGAGTTGGGTTGAAGTTTAAGTGTTGGATTTGTCTGGGATGTCTGAGCCAGGGATGACATCACAGTAGCAATTAGGCGCTAACTACTATTAGAAGAGCAAGTGGACAGTAAAAATGGGTGATATGCATGGATGAAGTTTAAGATGTGCGGGTGGCGCAAGTGTTTTTTTAAATATAACTAACTTCAGTGTGTTTGACCATCCAATCACGGACCCATTTCAGTGGGGCATCAGACGTTTGTAAAGTGAGCTTCTCAGGAGTGACAGCGGTGACAGCAAATCCAGCGAGAAAAGACGGAGGGTCAATCAGGAGCTTGTGGGCGGTCTAAACTCAGGGAAGCGGGTTCAGCTTGAGATTCCGGTTTTCCGCTTGGTCCTAGTGCTTGATGATTGTCTGTGTACTGTAGCGTAACATTGTTTTTGAACAGTAAAAAGTGCAGGGGACCAAAATTGACGTCTGAAAAAGTGCACTGGACATGTCTCCCCTGTCCTCCCCAAAAATTACATCCATGGAGATGTGACCTAGAACATTGTTTACCATATTAGTAGTATTTAATGCGATAATGATTATATTGATGATCAATAAATTGATTCCATGATTTTGGCTATAAATCTATCAGTTTCTAAACAAAATTCATGAACACATCAGACTTTTCTGACTTATAGTTTAAGTAAGTAAGTAAGTACAACATCTTCGTTTGTCATTGTTATGATCAATCAACATTTTTATCACAATATGTTTTTACCCTACTATCAGTAAATTTTACAATATCTCCACTTAACACATTAATACATAAACATATGTATTCCAAGCGTAATTAGTGGCAATTCTCTAAAGTTAATATCAGTTACTTAATACAACTTGCTATCTGAATAGAGCAAAATGTAGAGCTCTGTGGTGAGCTTTGGTTCTACCAGCTGGTTTTCTCATTTCAAGAGGAGTTTTTGTTGCCCTCTGTGAAACATGCAGAATTTGGCTCCCGAGTAGCACTGAACATCCCAAACAGTACTGTTGCTCAATAAAGCTATGGGACGACTGCAGTATGCATCAAAAACCTAACCCTAAAATCCCATCACCATGACATCACACCAGCAGACAGCATAGGCACTATTTTACTCTCAGCAGGGTCTAGATAACTGGTGAATGCACAGGAATAGATATAAACGTTTATGAAGAGCAATCGTGGACGGGAAACTGTTAGAGGCTGAAAGCAAATGCACGCCAGACTTTTCAGATCTTAAAGACATTTGAAAACAATTTCTTTGTCTTTGCTTATTGCATACAATTCTCAATAATTATTTGAGGTTTAAGGCTGTAATGTGAAAAACTAAAGTGAAATACTTCAAGGCTGATAAATACTTTTGCAAGCGAAAGGCAGATTTGGAAAGGACAAATCAACTTAGAATCTGTTCATTTCTAGCTTTTAATCATTATATTACCTTAAAGTGTATCTTAGTCTTTTACAAATTAGACGTAGGACAACTCTGATTGTTGCCGGATGTGGCGTTATCATTATTTAATCATCATTATTATTTTATATATCAGTAAGCCTTTATGATACACAGAGGGTGAATCCTGAGGATCATATTCTAAGAAGATCATAATAGGATGGCGTAATAGCTCATGTCTGAGTAGGAGATATTTAATTGATCCCTGCGTGGTTTAGATTCACAGCGTGGGCTCAGGCTGCTGGAGAGACAAGCGAGATCTACAGGGAGTTACATATGGAGACAGAGCTCACTGTGCATTTCTTTGATATAGATTGGAAACTTTCCAGTTTGAAAGGTTTTTAAAATTTCTGCTCTGGAAACGACTCTGGCGTCCCCTCAACATATTAATAAAGCTTTTGAGCAATGTCGCCATTTACACCCAGCTTGTGTCAGAAATGTGCACCATGTTTCTGACATCAACAAGCCTCACGGCAACTCTCACGCTCACGCATACACGCATTCTCACATCTGCCCCTGTTGCCACAACAAACATGGTGCAGATGAGTCAGGACGGGAGCTTTTCAGACGGGGTGGAGGAATCTGACAGGTTTAGTTTGGCCCCTGGTGAATACTCGTACAAACCGTACAAATGGTGCTCAGTGGATAAAAGCTCACTGACAGGACTTTATACAAACTTTATCACTGGGTTGCAGTTTTCTGCAGATCTCCATAGCAACCTGCATACAAGATAGGCTGGGTTTGTTGGCATGCTCTAGTAAACCAGAGCAAATGTGTTTAAAATAGTATTGGCTTATTATTAAAAACAGCAATAAATGTTATGGTCACATATTCAAACACATGCAAATACTTTGGTCAACAATATGTGCTACTAAAACTCTTCAGATACATAAAAATATAAAGCAAAATGATTGTAGGTTAACAGATTCTTCCTGATAAAGAGCTGTAATTCTTTATGTGGACAAGGCATAAAGAAATAATGTATTGTGTTTAGGGCTGAAACAATTAATCAGATTAATCAAGATTAATCAGTTATTGAAATAATCATCAACTAATTTAGTAATCGATTAATCCTTAACTGGAGTAAAGAGACTGTAAAGTATGCTTTTAGCTGTCAGAGCAACCCACTTAGAGATATCAAAATTGTAAAAAAAAATAAAAAAAATAAAAACATTTGCATTTAAGATTACTTTTTTTTTACCTGTCATGCTCTATCCTGAACCCTTCAAGTGGAAAACTTTTAATTTCATCTGGTTTAATTTATCAAAAAACCTTCTTTAAGGAACCTTTGGCTATCTAATTATTGCTTGATTAATCGAAAAAATAATTAACAGATTAATCGATTTACAAAATAATCATTAGTTGCAGCCCTAATTCTGTTTAATAAACTTAGTTTTCATTGCTTTCAGATGTGTAATTCTCTGTTTTTTTCCCTCAGAGCTGAAAAAACTGAGGTCCTGAGTGATGATCTCCTTCAGGTAAGCATCAATCCTCCTTTTGTCCTGGAAGAAGGGAAAGTTGTATATTTGCTATATATTCTTTTTAAGTTAAGTAACTTTATAAGTTAGTTTCTGTTGGTTCAATATGTGTTATTATTTTATCTTAATTTGTTATAAATGATTTTATTATGCTGAATATTTCTTATCTTTGATGAATTACCTAATACATTTTTGTTTTATTTTTTATTTAATGATTTTTCCCGTTTTTTAAAATAATGATCATATTATAATTATTATTATTACTAGTTGTGCTTAATATATATGTTCATATTAATTAAATATATAAAAAATCTTCTTAAGTTAAATATCTGCAAATGTAATCTTTGTTGCAGCCGTATCAGTAGAAGCTAAACCTGTACGAGACGTTTTTCTTTTTAAAATGTAACTATAGTTTAACATCTGTCTCTATTGAAAGTGATGTGGTGTGAGCTCTGTGTTACATCAGCTTTAGTTAAAATGATCTACATGTATAAACAGCATTTTTATGGCTGGGCGGACCACATTTTCTGGAGGAGAAAAAAAAAACTGCGGAAGTTTCAAGTTTAGTGTTCCCCTCTAAGACTGTTAAAGCCATCATGCCTTTGCAGCTTGTTGAGGCCAAGTCTTTCTTAGGGCTTGAAGTACAGCTGCTTGGCTACTTAACAGCAAATTATTTTATTCAGTAAGGCTTTACCAACACAAGGTGATTCTCCCATGAGAAATAGGCCATTAGCTTATTTGTTTCATTTCTTTATTTTTGCTTAAAGTGAATTAAATCAAATCAATGTGGAGGGACTCTGCAGAGTGTGCATGTTGTTGTTGGGGGATGGGAACACTTTGGCTAGTAAAGCGGTGAGATCATGGTTAGAAAAAAATGTGGGAACAAATATGGTGGGAAATGAAGAAAAGCAGCACAGGAAAGGTGATTCGGTGCACCTTCAAACATCCTCAGTCAGCCTGAGGGTGGAAGTTTTATGACATGAACTCTGATCCTGGCGTGGCTCATGGTTCACACCCAGTTACTCCCAACACAAACTACTGCAAAGCATAAATATTTCTACATAAATATGTGTGTGTCTTTTTTTGTTAAAAGAAGAGAACAGACATAGCCGTCCCTCTTAATGAACTTTACTGTCTTTGGAAGTTGAAAACAGTTGGGTTGTGTTGTGTTAGACATTCCTTAAGCTCCAGCATTTGGTGAGGAATGTGATTGTCAGGAGAACGCCATTGTTAAAGTACTTTGGATGTCTCTTGGTAGCTTAAGCTTCTGTTGGATTTTCTTTTTAAATGGCCAAAACACATCATAAACAGCTTTGTGTTTTTGGTAATTAGAAGCTAAAGGGGAGAGACTTTGTTTCCAAAGTGTATGCAAAAGTGTGTGTGTGTGTGTATTAGGGGTGGAATGGTTCACAAAATCCACGGTTCGGTTCGGTTCACGGTTTCGTGGTCACGGTTTTCGGTTCGGTATATGTTGATTAATTAATGAATTTTTTTTTAAATGAAATTAATGAAAAAATCCAAAAAAAGAATGAATTGTAATTATTTTTAATGATTCGCGGAAACCATGGATCATTTCCGCATTTTTTGCTGCTTTGAATTGAATCAGCTCACGCATGCCCTCTACGATCTCCAAGGGACTCAGAGGGGTGCGGACGGGAGCCACAGTGGAGGCTGTATGCTTTGCTTTGTGCAGGCGGTCTGGAGCGCGGCGGAGCGGAGTGCTGATGGAGTATGTGGGATTTCGGGGTTAGCATGACATGTCAGTCATGTTGCTGTTAGCATAAACAAAACGTGTTGCACAATGCTTGCACACTGTTGCACTTTTATCCACAACTTTCTTTCCGCCGTCATCGTAGGTCACTCTAAATGCAAAGTGGTCCCATACAGCATAAACCGTTCCACCCCTAATATATATATATATTAGGG
>NW_015150849.1:358814-495826 GCF_000732505.1 Cyprinodon variegatus
CTAATCATCAATTAGCCTTCTGAGCCAATGAGCAAACTCGTTGTACTATTAGAACACTGGAGTGATAGTTGCTGGAAATGAAAAACCAGACATTTGCAGCTAGAATAGTCATTTACCACATTAGCAATGTATAGAGTGTATTTCTTTAAAGTTAAGACTAGTTTAAAGTTATATTCATTGAAAAGTACAGTGCTTTTCCTTCAAAAATTAGGACATTTCAATGTGACCCCCAAACTTTTGAACAGTAGTGTATATATATATATATACATTTTTTTCTCGTTATTATTCTGTGCAATGGTAGAAACATGACCCATCATAACTAACCATGGCACTGGTTGAATTAGCTTCTGCAATGTTAGTACTCTTTATTTCTATCCAGAGGTACATGGATGTTAAATATCAAGATCTTTTTGAATTGATTTAGAGGTGGACTGCAGGACAAATTTTGATTTAGCACATCCAAAATATTCACAAAACAGTTAAGCTCGGCACTCTGGTGGCAAATCCATGTGTGAAAATATCTCATGCTCCTAAACCACACCTGCACAAAGTGTGCCTTGTCACTATTCGATCAGTTCTGCGCATATGCAAACAGATATACATCCGGATGTCCATGAATAATGTAATTATGGTTCTAAAATTACTTATTTCTGTCATTAACTCACTAAAAATGCTAATACACATCTTTAAAAAATTTGTTATGAATTTTCTGAGACAATTTTGATGCTTTTTACATTTTCTTCTACAAAATGCTTCTCTGACGTCATCATCGGATATGCTCAGAGTAACCCAGCAAAATATGATTAAACCATGTTTATCTGTATGTTAGTAGTTCCTTTCTTCAGATTATGTACTATATACCATAATGTTAACACGAAAAGAAAACCTAAAACTCAAAAAAGCCTGGATTTATGTTTAAATCCAAAGCTAAAAAAGTTAGCTCCTGGAAGTAGCATAGTATTCCATTTCCGGTGCAGATCAGGCACAGACGACTGATTAAACAGAAAGGATTTTAATGCATTTATTTTTGCAGGAAATGCATTATTAATCTTCAACACTTTATATTTTAGTACGCTTCCTAAATTAAATGTAATTTAGGTCTTTTTTACAAAATAAATCATGGGCGACCCGGATGTATATCTGGATGCGCAGATGAGCTGATGGTACGGATTGTGGTTCTGGGACGGATCGGTTAGTGACAAGTCTAAGAATGCAGACATTTTGTTCTAGGAAATATGCCTAAGCTGTTAGATTGACAATTTTCACCGATGGGATGACCTGGTGGTCCTGCATACTCAGGAAATATTCTAACCCAGGCGTCACCAGCGTGATGCCAATGGTGACCCCATGCCAAGTTTGAAATTTTAGTTTATCCTGTTGCTCTTCTTTTTCAATAATTTAGAGAGCACTTCATCAAAGAGATTTCAAAATGGCAGTATCATAAGAAATGATAAAAATATGTTTATTATGTATGTAGTTTAGGTGAATACTGACCCCTCTAGTTTATTGGTCAGTACTGAGGTCCTCAGCCTAAGAAAGGTTGGTGACTCTTCTCTAACCACAATCTTTGGGTTGTTGTTGTTAGTAAACCAAGGTTGCTCTAAAAGTATCAGCCCCCACACTTTTCTATTGTCTACACTAAGCATGAGAGGATCACTTCATGCATCTCTCTTCTTGCCCTCATGAACCCATCAATCTAAACAGGTTAAATGTTGACTCATCAGACCACATGACCTTCCACCACTATTCCAGAATCAAATGACCTTCCACCATTACTCCAGAATCAAATCTTCATGTTCCCTTGAAAAGTAAAGCCCTTATTGGTTAGTGGTTTTCAACCACACAGCTGTTTAGTCCAAATCCCTTGAGTTTCTTTGGCACTGTGTGTGGAAACACTCTTACTCTATCTGTTGAACATACTCTTTGCAGTTTCCTCGGATATTCTCTTTCCTTCTTGCATGCCAATAATTTGAGCCCTCTGAAACTGAATATGTTTTCCACGAGTACAGGATGAGTCTTCTATTAGACTCTACTGGCTGCATCTGTTAGGGTAAAAATTTTTTTATATATTACTGTCTGAAACCAAACATCTACTGTATGCAGTAGCTATTCAGTTAGAGTTTCTTAACTATTTGCTTTGTCAAATCCATTAACAGGTAGTGTAACCTACTGAAGTAGCTAAAGAAACATAATTAGTAATACTTTTGGTTGTAATGTCAGGATAATCAACTTGAATGATTAAACTAAATCAAAAGTTGTTTTAAGAAAACATTAGTTAGTTAATGTTTTTGTTGTATGTTTTGTCTTTATATTTCTTTGTATTAAAGGGAGAGAACCTTTGAAACAATTCAGTATATATATATAGTTTTCTATATATATAAAGTTTTTTTAAGTGTGGACTTTGTAGATCCATTGAGTGCTCAGTTGAATGTTGCTAAGAGTCGGTCCTTATATCTGCTGTAATCTGAGAAAAGTGTGCAGTTTACTGAAACATGCAGCGATAAATTAGTATCAGCGCTATGATGTAATCAAAGTGCCTGGAAATGTTTTCTTTCATCTTCCAAGCGTGAGGCCAGAAGGGATAATTTTTCCTAACCCACTTCCCACAGGCTCCTACACCCCCCCATGCAGAAACGGTCCAATGTGAAACTTTACTCTTTATTATTTCCATGCTGTCATAGTACTATCCTCGCTTTCATTTTTCCATAGTGGTTTGCATTTGGTAAGGCATTTATCTTGTTTGGACTTGTCCTGCTTCGGTGGGAAAGTCTGGAAGGCTGTCAGACTGGATTGTACTCTTACTTGCCTGATCTTAAAATGAAGGGCTTCAGGTTAGAACTGGTTCCATAACTTAGAATTTGAATGCAACTAAAGACAAGATGTCCTCAGTAGGTTTTTAAACAGGGCTTACATGGCAAAGCTCACATCTGATGGTTATTCGGTAAGCTGGTTATTCATTGAACCAAGTGGTGAGAGAAACAAAAAAGTGTTTTTTTTAATGTGTTAGGCTTCACATTTCTGACAGCTACATCAAGGACTACACCTAACGACCATTTTGCTAACCGATTAATCTGTCAATCATTTTTTAAAATCTGATTGTGAAAGGTTCCTTAAAGATTTTTTTTTATTTTTTATGGAATTTAAACCAAGTGAAACAAAAGCTTTTCCATTTAAGGTTTTCTGGATATAGCATACGGATGCATGTTTTTATTATCTTAAATAAAAGCTGTTATTTTTATTTTGGTATAATTAGTGCTCTAAGTGGTTTGCTCTGTAACCTAAAGACATGTTTTAGAGTTTCTATACTCCAGTTAACGATTAATCGTTTTCTAAATTAGTTGACGATCATTTCAACACTTGAATAATCACGATTAATTTGATTAATTGTTTTAGCCCTAGCTACATCATAAATGCCAAAGTTATAACTTATGAATTCACCTCACAAAAATCTATGTAGCAGCCCAGTTCAGTTCTTCTTCAGTTCTTCTCCACATCACATCAGTGAACAGCTGATCCATCATTTGTCATAATTAAATTAACTTTATTGATACCACAATGGAGAAATTTACCTCTGCATTTAACTCATCCCCTTGGGGATTAGTGGGCTGCCATTGTTCGGAGTCCGGGGAGCAGTGTGGGGTTAAGGGTCTTGTTCAGGGACCCAGAGTGCAGGGGATCTAACCGGGTACTTACAACCTCTCATAGCACAAACAACTGCTCCAACCTTTAGGCCAACACTTCACCTCATGTCATGCAACATTATATTACACTAAATAAAACAGGGAGAGAAACAAACACTTAATTTTCTCAAATTCAGATATAATCATGAGTTATCTTATGCACTGTGACTTGGTAGCTTGTTGAACCACCCTTGGGTCAACTAACTTGAAGTAGTTTTTGTTTCTATGACCTTATCTGTTGCTCTACCTGTTCTGGAGGAAATTCAGCCCAGTGTTCATTTGGCTATGAAGATCATTGTCTATGTGTCTCCATTAAAGCAGCACAGTCTATCTTTTGACTCAAGTGTTATCTTAATTTGATATATATTAAAATAATTTTTCAGGTCAGTATACAGTACTTGGTGTATTGATGCTCTCTGCAGGCTACACTTTTTGAAAACCTCACTTATGTTACTTTGGAGATTCGCTCCCCATAGCTGAGTGAGTCATGACCTGTAGCGCCTCTTTTTGGCAGGCTGAGGTACCCTTAAACACAGGTGCAAACTACGTTAAAAGGGGTGTTAGTTAACCAAGCTGATATGTCGCTTCCCTGGTCAGATGTTTTTTTTTTTTTAGTTCTCAAATGTAGGATTTAATCTAGGGGGGTGAAAGAGACCTTGGCTGTGTCAAAACGTCCGCCCTAACCCCTAAATCCCTCAATCACTATGTAGAGCGGGGTCTATATAGTGGACTTTATAGTGAACTCAGTTAACTGACCGTTCGGACAGATGATCACTACATTTCACTCCCCGTTGGTCACTCCGCCTCCCTGCCTAGTGCCGGTGCCATCTTTATTTGTCGCCATTGTCGAGTACTGACAGCGGGCCGCTGTGACAACAGATCCCATGATGCTTTGCGAGGAGAGCTCTCCTCGTAAGGCATTCCGGGATATATCTGCTCCTCTAGTGACCATGGATTATCACTACTTTTCAAGGTGCATTGTGGGAAATTTTGAGTCCACTACTTTTTTATTCACTAGACACTCATCTAAAATGGGGTGCTATATAGGGCCCTATATATAGTGCCCTATATAGTGGTTAGGGCGGACCTTCAGACACAGCCCTAGACTTTACAAGTAACTCCATGAATTCTCAATCAGCTGGTTCAAAGTTTTCTGCTATCAAATTCTAAAACAGAGGAAGTCGCCCATAGTGGCTCAAAGCTACAGTGTTGCCTTAGATTCCCATTTCTTCCTTTGAATCAGAAAAGTCTTTTGATATTTGACTGGACCAATACAAGATCTTAGTTCATTGTTAAAATTGCTGCTGTACTTGGGGTCATTGTAGTTTTAAGGATCAAATCTGTAAAAATGCACTGGTCGAATTGATGACGCATCATCCCACCACCACAAGGCTTCCTTTTTAGTATGTTAGAGTTTTCAGCGAGCATCACACTGTATAAATGGCCCTATTTCATTGTGTTTTGTGGAAGTCTTGTAGTTCTTTATTCTAAACATTTTCAAACTGTATTTGAACATGAAGGATTTTTGCAAGTTTTTAAAAAGAACCGCCCTCTCCTATAAACAAAAAAAAAAAAAATGGACATGCATAACCCTGAACCTGCTATTAAACGCGTGCGAGAGTATGCACAAGCCCATTTCTCCTCGTGCACACTCTGTTTAAAGGTGGCTGTTTGCATCGCTCATACAAGCTCACTTTCCAAAATAAGATTTGCAATTTTTCCTCTATGTCAGACTTTCAGGCTTTCTGTTATAGAGGTGTCGTACTTATTGGTAAATCAGGTATATTCATTTAGTAACAGTCTGCTGTATTTCACATCAGTTCATTGTTCAAACTTCCTCTATGGTTATAGAAAGTAAAAAAACATTTTATGGTGATACGTGACTTTCACTTTATATTGTTAAGTCTCTATTCTAAATTTAAAACCACTTGATAGCTTTAATTTACCTTACAAGACCTGACTGTTATCACCATTGTTTATGTTATTAGAATCTTTTATAATAGCATAAAAATAGTCTTTTTAAAGTTGCAGTTTGTTTTCATGCCAAACAATGATCATATAAGGAGGACTGGGGAATTTTTCTTCCTAAATATTGGTTCATGCAGGTTTATCTTAAGTGCAGAAATCCTTATTTGAGCAGATCCTGCTACAGTACTTTGCACTGACACTCAAAAATAAAAAACAGAATGTTGCTTGCTTACAAATGCACTTTAAAGCAAAGATAATCCAATCCTGTTTGAGTCTCAGACTTGTCCCTTGTGTTTTTTGTCTGCTGACATCTGCCAATAGAAAGACAGAGTGATTTTTGACATCTATCTTTTTGTATTTCTCAAAAGAGGTTAGTTTCGATACAAAATCATAAGCAGAGGACGGGAGTCACTGTTGGAGGTTCTGCCATCCAATCAATGTGTCTCCATTGCACATCCTTTAAATGGTTTTCTTTGTGTGTCTCACTTTGAGGTAAGCTAAGAACTCACAATATAATGCAGATATAACTTTTTCTGTTAAATATTTAGCCTTGTCTACTACATGGACAATGCTATCATACTTGCAATAGTTAAACATCTGTTTAAATTTAATCTTTTTTACTTCCCAAAACTGAAAAAAGTGTTTATTTGTTTGTTGTGTTTTGGCATTCTAATGTTCAGGATCACATGAAAACATGAGGACATTTGGTTTAATTAAATTTAGACTTTAAAGGACGACTGGCTACTGCATTATTTTCAAACTCCTCTCTACTTCAAATTAAAGTAGTTTCTGTCTCCGACTCTTTGAGCTGTTTTTGGATAGAAAAAAATCCTGTTTCTGAGTCATAATCTAATGGTTAGCTCCTTTGCCAAGCAGGTCAGCTAGTCATTTTCCAGATAGTTTAGTGATGCAGCTTTTCAGTCGACTGAGGCAAACCAGAGCCTGAAAAACTCCCATGATCCACACGGCACTCTATAAGCATTCCATATTTTCTGCAGTTGTAGGTCAAAGGTCAGCAGCTCCCTCTGCTTAGTTTTCACTGCTGCTTGGAAGAAAGAAAACATAAAAAGTGCCATTAAGTATGACCCATGGGATGGTGCAGTAACAGCAGCGTGGAAAAAGTTTTTTTAGTGTGTGTTGGCTTGTCTGTGACTAGTATCGAGAGAATTTTTTCCAACTTCCAACTTTTAACCACAGTTAATCAAGGTGTTCCTTGTTTGGCATTTCAGTGTGTGCTTGTGTTTGAGGATGTTTTATTAAGCAACAGTAGAGGTAGGCAGTTTAAAACATGATGATACTAAAAGAAATCTAATCCTCATATTTTCTGAAAACATTCCAAACTTCCCTCTAGACTTGAAGTTGTTCATACTTTTCCCTCTTCCCTCTAATCCTTTATGATACCCTTGGAAATTGTTTATTCTAAAGAAACACTGGATCCTCAGAAACCTTTTTGTTGATTTTCTTAGAGTTAGTTAAATCATGTTGGACTGAAACTGTTGGATCCTTGTTAGGCAGTAAAATCTAACAGTGGTTTGGCTGAAAAAAAAAGGAGGAGGAAAAGAAATGGGAGGAGTAGTGTCTATCTTGCACTCCAAGAGGAGCACTGAATTACACAGGATAAAAGTGAAGGAAGAGGATAATAGCAGATCTGATAGCAAATAGACTCAGATCTTGGGCTGCAGCTTTATGTTTACACCAAGAAAGGAAAGGGATGATGATACTGAACAGGCACGCAGCCATTTATGGCTTCAATCAAAAGTCAGAATGTGAAGACCTCAAGAGAAAGAAATGTGAGAACTATTTTACAAACATAGTACACTGCTTTATGCACACTGCTGTTGTCAGATTTTTCATCTCACAATTTAACTTTTTACACATCTGCTGCTGACTATTTTCCAAAGGACCTTAATTGGTATTTATCATGAGATACTAGAAATCAAAAAGCTTGTTTTGATTAAACATGTAGAAAAAGATGTAAAAATGGGTCGCACCTTGCTTTGAGCACTGGAGTTCAGTGCAAGTCTGCCCTGTTTTCCCTCACAATGTGCCTACTTGTGTTTTATCTCCATAGAGTTTTCCTATAGGCAATCCCAATTAGGGCTGAAACAATTAATCAGATTAATTGTGATTAATCGATTATTGAACAAACTTATTTTGTAACTGATTAATCATTTACTGGAGTATAGAGACTGTAAAGCAGGCATCCCCAAAGTCGGTCTTTGAGGGCCGCTGCCCTGCAGGTTCTAGAGGTTTCCTTGCTCCAGCACAGCTGATTTTAATTGAAAGCTCATTAACAGGCTTTTGCTCAACAGCAATCATCATAATCAGCTGTGCTAAAGCAGGGAAACCTCCAAAACCTGCAGGACAGCGGCCCTCGAGGACCCACCTTGGGGGTGCCTGCTGTAAAGTATGCTTTTAGCTGCCAGAGCAACCCACTTAGAGGTGTAATTATATCAAAATTGTAAAAAAAAGTATAGAAACATTTTGCATTTTTATGAGAAAAAAAGAAAGCTTTTGCCTGTCATTATGCTCCATCCAGAACCCATCCAGAAGTGAATAATATTAATTTCGTAAATAGTCTTCTTTAAGGAACCTTTGGCTATCCGATTATTAATCCATTAATTGAAAGATTATCGACAGATTAATTAATTTGCAAAATAATTGTTAGTTGCAGCCCTAATCCAAATGCTTTCTGCACCAGATGTCAACCCATTTAAACAATGCATTTAATTTAAACAGTTATTAAAAGGCAAAACAAAAGAATAAAACAATTTGAAGTAGTCAAAAGAGCTCTGATCATTTGTGTCATGCCTTATGTTACTGTGCACCTGGAGATGTGTTATTGGGAGGGTAGAAAAGAAATTAAATGAAAACCCGAATATGACTTTCATTTGCATAGGTAGCCTGTTTGTTTTAATATGACAAGTTGCTCTAAGCTGTCAAACAGATTTCACTGTTAAAAGATGGCCTTTGCAATGTTTATAGTTGCAGTGTTAAGGCATGTAAAACAGCAGGTAATATCTGTATAATACCTGTTCAAGATGGATAACCTGTTATGCAGCTATGCAGTGGATATGATTCATGTATTCTTCTCTATTGTTTCTCATACTGTTGTGTCAGAAAGCTTCTCCTTCCCTAAGTAACTAGCACACTATATTCCCACTTGATGCATCCTTCTGTCTTTTTGCGACAGCTGCCTTTTTTTCTGCTCCAGGACACAGTCAGACCCTCCATGACGTCCCTCATAACAAGGACAGGATGGAAACCTTTGCAAATGAATGTGTGCTTATTCAGCCTGTGTGTTTTGATTTGTTGGCCTCACCTGGGTCATATCAGTTGAACAGGAAGATGGAAGGTTTATGTTTCCTTCACCCTGGTTCGGATCAGTGCACCAATCCTTTCCTAATGTTTGCTTTGTTCTCATTTTAAATTGTTGTTTGTCTGATTTTTTTTCCTTTGGTCTGTGTGTGCATGCAGATCGAGAGGCGGATGGAGCTGGTGCGGCTGGCCTCGCACAACATGCACAAAAGGCTGGTGTCCTGTCTGCAGGGTCAACTTGGTCCTGACACGGACAAAAGATATGTAAGACGAATCAGCTGTTAATAAAGCCTTTACTCTTTTATTTGAGTTGAATATTTAACTGAACTCAACTTTACCATCAGATCACATTGTAAACATTTATTTTTTCCCACTGGGAAATGTTACTGGTACTTCTGCGCCTCATGGAAGGCAGATGCAGAAATTATAACGCTGACACACCTTTTAGGTTTACAGGTGCAGAGAACACACAGCCTCTCATTTTATGTAACACACAGATATGAAACTGGCTTCCTGCCAACTAAATTCCTCCTGTGACTCAGTGCCATTAACAAAACTGAAAGATTAAAATGGTGCAGAAATCCATTATCTTGTTTCTCTGCCATACTTTCTTTAATTGTTATCAATGAACTTCTCAAAACAAGATATTGTCAGACTTGTTCTGCACTAAACGTACTCATTTTCCACTGAAAGCACTTAATTCTGTTATCATGTCCTGCTGCAGAAAAAGCTGCCGCTAGCAGGACTGTCCCTGACCATGCTAGAAGGTGCTACTCAGCTGGGAGACGAGAGCCTGATTGGGTGAGAAATCACTAATTTGGAGATTTAAGGTGCCTTGAAAATGTTTTCTGTGGAGATTTTATGCATCAATCTTAGATGTTTGTTATAGAAAATTCATGAAAAAAACAGTCTTTTATGAGAACAAACAAACATAGCAGATAAGTCAGGATGGATTTAGCAATGAAACAGAATTGAAAAACTATTAATGTCTCACCGATCTCTGTTTAGTCCATCATTTGAAAGTAAAGTGCAGGGCTGTCAACTCTCACCTATTGGGAGTGAGACTCACCCATCTCAGTGTCTTTACACACTCTCACTCCATATTCCCAATTTCTCACAATAACAACGACAGACATTAAAACTCAACTTCATTCCACTTATTTATGTGTAAAAAACCATGATGATAAAAAAAAAAAACAGTCCGTGTTTTTAATGCAACCTTAGTGCTAACACACAAGGACTAGCCAGGTTCATATCCAGTCCGTATTCCCACCTATTCACTGTGCTAGATACTGAACAAAGACAGTTCTTGCGAGGTATGTCATTTTAGATTGTTATCTTATCTCATCTGCACTAGGATAATTCTCTTTGTAAATTATTGAAGATTTGCCGCTCAAACTTTATAGGAGCTCCACAAAAAGAAAAAGAACAATTGCATTTTATTTATCAAAGATCAGCCACCAAAGAAAAGACATCCAGAGAGGATGTGCAGAACAGCTCAGTTATCCAGGATTCATAAAGGGAGAACCACAGGGATGTTCTCATTTTATTATCACTTATCTTATTAATTTATCCTTATTTTTGGTCCATTAAATATGTTAACGTAATTTCCATCACATTTTCCAAATGAAAAAACTCCTAGAAGGTCTGAATTGTTTAGCTGTTTTGTCAATTGCTATAAAAACTAATAACATAATGAATGAAACTTTTTAATCTTTAGCCTATTAGCAAATACTCAGTGTAGTTTGCATGGTATTCGATTGCACTGGTTCCTGTATTACTGCCAGTAATCTAGTGACAACTTATTATTTTCCCATTGTTTGTTTTACTTAAACTGCAGAGAATACTTAATCAACAAAGTTGTGAAATTCTTAGTTTACAGTATATTTAAGATGCAAGTATTTCAGTAGGGCCCGTCTTCTTTACTTCAATTCTATTAAAAATCACCAGAATATTGAAATAATATATATTGTGAGAAAAATGTTCCACATAACTACAGACCACTTATTGTTACTCAGTAACATTTACTGTGCTATAAAAATCCCACATACTGACACGTTGTTTTAATTAAATCCTCTGAAAACCTCCAACCTGTAGTTGCCTCTATCCTCATAGCCTTTTGATTGAATCCTGACAATGGTTGAACCATGTATTCTTTTCTTTTCAAAAACATCTATGCGCTATTATTATGTTACTTCATCACATAAAATATTACTGGAATCCTCTGGAATTGACCTGACAAAAAAATCCACAGGCTATGAAGACGTTCTCCAAGCTTTATAACAGTAGCATTGACTAATACTTTTTGAATGTCTGGGGAAAAAAAGCTTTAGTTGTTTCTGCTGGAGACTTTGTGAAATATTGTGAAAGTGGCCAAATTAGCATATCTTTCTGTGTTGCAGCAAGATGCTGGATGCGTGTGGGGATACAGAAAGCCGCTTAGCCAACGAACTTTTGCAGCATGAATTTCAGATCGAAAGAGAGGTTCTGGATCCTCTCAACCAGCTGGCAGAGGTAAAGAAAACAGACACTAATGCTTAGTTTATACCCTGAAAATGACTCAGGATCTGGAATGCAGCAGCTCTGTAACAGCTGTTCTGTTAACTTTAGCATTAAATTGGGTGTGTAATTTGAAGACTCACAGGAAAGTAGATTTCAGGGCTATGATGCATCTTAGGTCTTGTTGTTTTCATATTTTTTTTCCACAGGTGGAGATTCCTAACATACTGAAACAGAGGAAGCAACTCGCCAAGCTAGTTCTGGACTATGACTCTGCAAAAGCAAGGTGCACTTCAATTCTTGAAGACTCTAGTTTTTAATGTCCAACTTGACATGTTGTTCATTTTGGTTGAAACCTTGCTGAAAGAGTCAAAACTAAAGAAAAGAGCCTCTTTGTCATTAAATCGGGTAAAAAAAAAAAGAGTTGTTCACTAGAAATCAACTTGTGGATCTGCTGAGAAAGATTTAATGGGATGGTGTTTTGTCCTTTATATGTATATATAAATGTAACCTTTAACAGATTTTGTTGAGATTACAAATCTCTTTCTTAAGAGAGAACTGGCCATCTATAGTTTGGTGGCATGCTTATAGCCATTTTCCATGTAAAAGACCCAGTCTTGTACTCAAGCATTAAAGTTGTGAACGATATCTTTAAATATTGCTGAAATATTTCTACACATTTTTTTTGCTCTATGAAGACACCAGTTCTTCCCCATCATTCTTAATTTGTCATGCTAGTTGTCTTCTCTGGTTTCTCTTTAAATTTGGGCAATTATGACAGAAATGTTTTTTAGTTTCCTCTGAGCATGGCACATGTCTTCAGAAGTGGTTTTTTTATGTGATCTTTTTATGTTACTTTTGAATGATGGTGCAGAACTTGTTGATTCCTGTGGAGGATGACCCTTTCACCACTTTCAGCCAGAATCTTTTTTTGATTTTTGTTTTGGGCTAGATATGTATATATTCAGAGACTTTCTCCTTCCAGGATAGAGCTTTTCAACAGATTTCAACCAATATTGAAATCTGTATTGGTTCCAACATGAAAAAAAATTCAAGATGGGATAATAGTGAAAATGAGCCAGGTCCGTAGGGCTAGATTTTTTTCAGTCTGTTTCTTCTGGGAAATTAAGTTTCTCAAAAAGCAGTAAAGTTTAACCCTTTATAGGCATCTGTCTTTAGTTAAATAGCATAGTGTAGTTGAACCCTTACAGCTCCATATTTTTCTCAGAATGGAATGTATCCTGTCAGCACATTTCACTGTTTTTATTACTTCCTTTTCTGACCTCATACTAATCTCAAGTTGCCTTTTGGGATATAAATCTGCACGTTCATACATAATATACTTGCTAGTTGAGAGGAACTTATGACGGCCTCTGAGAAAATCAACGTTAACGATTGAACCATTAAAGCAAACAGAGCTCTCATATCGGAAAAGTATTGGGATCTACAAATATCCAAATTCAACAATTGGAATCTGACTGTAAGTGAGAAAAATGTGGATCGGAACATCCCTGTTCCAGAACAAACATTTTACATTTGCATATCATTAGAACAGGCTTGAGTGTGTTATAATGCCTCATGGACAAGCAATAGCTTGGCAAGATTGAAGACCACCTGAAATGAAATAAATAAACCAATCCATGTCAATCCTCCCCAGAGCCTCTTATCAGAACATCAAGGGAAAAATGCCATTCCTACCATTCACAAATAGGGACACAGCATCAAAGGAAGAAATAAGTCATTGGCTAAAACCTTTTTTATTGGAATAGATGTAATTAAAACCAAATCTTTTAAAAACAACCTCATAATCTGATATTAAACTACACAAAACTTTTCAAGTCTTAGATAAAATAGAATTATTGAAAATCTTTCTATTTGCTAAATACAAAAACAAGAAATTAGTGCATTTTTCTGGGATATTTTGTTTTAGCTTTCTACAAATTACGACGTTAACAAACATTATGATCAGCTTTAATGGGGCATAGCTAAGAAATATGACTTTTCACA
The DNA here is from genome assembly GCF_000732505.1 of Cyprinodon variegatus. NCBI lineage: Eukaryota > Metazoa > Chordata > Actinopteri > Cyprinodontiformes > Cyprinodontidae > Cyprinodon > Cyprinodon variegatus. Next base: position 372,287 of record NW_015150849.1, read on the forward strand.
TACAAAGTTTTTTAAACAATTACAGCAGCAAGCTAACATCATTTCTTAATTTTGTTTTTTACGCTTCGATTGTGCTCTATTTTTTAGCAAATAAAGTCCTTCTCTGTATATTTACAATAACATTAAACTGCCCATATCAATGTGTTTTTTTGCACCATGTGTTTTTCTCCCAAAATGTTTACATTTGATCATTGCTGCACTTTAACAAATGGAAATGTATTGAGAGCTGTGCAAAAACGAAAATTAGTTTTTTTGTAACAAAATGACAGTAAATGAAGTCTAACAACCAAGGTTAGTAACCAAGGTTTGTAATGGGACGAAGCCAGTTAGCATTATTTTCATAACTCCCAGAGTTGTGAAAATGCAGAAACGACAAATCCAGTGTGAAAAAGCTAAAAAAAAAAAAATTAGATGTCGGTGTCAATGTCGGTGTTTACTGCAGAGGCACTAGTAGTGCAAATCTCTCTACAGTTAAAGTATGAACATACATGATCATTATAAATAAATACGTAGAATGATTGATATGAACAGAGCACTGGGAGCAGTTTAGTTCCCAGCTGTTGGAATCCATATGGCTACTTAAGATTAGATTTAATTCAGGCTCACCAAGAACACACTTACATGGAAAATAGCATTTTAATGTGTTTTACACAGTAAATATGAATTTCTGTTACCTTTTTATTGTATTGTGATACTTTGTTTGTTTCCCTCAGGTGGGTCCAGGCGACTAAGTCCAGCAACCAGGCCATGGCAGCTAAAGTAGACTCACTCAAGGACGAGATGGACGAGGCTATCAACAAAGTAGAAATATGCAAGGTAACGATCTGTAACAGTGGGGTAATCTGCTGTATCTGGACTTTAATGGAGGCTTGTTAGAGCTAATAGGTGCACATTCCTCAGTTTAATGAAGTGGCTGAACAAAGGAGGTCTTATGAAAGGAGCGGCTCAGGACAGGCGTTCAAGGCACATTATTAATGGAAGGTCAAAGTTCTGTCAGCTGGGGTTTACCAGTGCTGTAATGAGGAGTTTATTGTTAATACACGAAAAAAGGGTAAGAACACTGTCAAATATTGTGTGTGTGAATAATAAATGTTGGTTCATCTTCCAGGACCAGCTCTCTGCAGACATGTACAGCTTTGCTTCAAAAGAGGGAGATTACGCTCGCTATTATGTCATGGTGAGTACATCAGAGTTTAACAGTTCACTATGGGATCCAAATGAATGATTCATGAAAGGTTTATTATCTGTGTTTGCTGCAGTTATTAGAGGCTCAAGCAGAGTATCACAGGAGGTCCCTGGCAGCTCTAGAAGAGGCTATTCCCACAATCCAACTGCAGCAAGGTGAGGACCTCTGCATGACTACTACATAAAAAGAATTGGAATCCATAAAAGTTTGCTTTATTGGGCAGTAGCATCATACTGAACTTGGGACTGTGATCTCAGCCATCTCAGTGAGAACACGTTAGAGAGATAGATTGCTGGTGAATGACAAATCGGCGATAAGTGGCTTTCTGTGTGGACCAATAAGGCAGTTAAGTTAGGGAAAATGAAACCATTAAAACATTTATTAAACCCTGTTTCTTTAAAAAGCTTGGAAGGCAAATTTTCCTCTTTTTTCCTATCCTTTTATCTTTCCAAGGTCAATGGAGCACAGTTAATCATAATTGATTGCTGTGTTCCCTTCCTCTATCACAATGAACGCTGGTATTCTTGTCAATATGCTGAAACGTGCCATAATGTTCAGAATGTTTCTAAATTTAACTCAAACCACAAACGTCTGAGTCACACTTGGCCTATCAGCAGCTTTACACTTCATTAACTCAACACACCTCGATAAACTCTCTTCTGCTGCTGGCACTGTTGTCATCACAGCTAATGCGCCTAAGCAAATGCTGGCAATTGGACTCCTGTATAATTTGTCTCATTGAATGGTTTGCAGTGATTTTAAGGGGTTGTGTGCAGATGATGGCTTTCATATTTGTGTTTTAGCTGATTAATGCACTGTTCTCCCAGGATGCTGGAATTATCTGAACACCTTGGAAGTCGTTTAGCAGAAACAGTGAGGAAGCAACAACTGAATTTCACTTAAATAGTGAGGGGAAAAACTTGTGTAAAAATACAAGCCCTCTGTTCATTGTGTAGTTCTATAGTATAGATAGATATAGATTGTTTAGTTCAGCAAATATTATTCACTCATCCAGTTTAATTGCTCCTCTAATTTATTTAGATTCCTGGATGGAGAAGCCCGCATTCGGCACGGCGCTGGAGGAGCACCTGAAGAAGAGCCACCGAGAAATTGCTCTGCCTTTAGAGGCCTGTGTCATGATGCTGCTGGAGACCGGCATGAAGGAAGAGGTAAGATGGAGTAAAGTTGATGGTCGTTAAAGGCACACCATGTAACCACTAGGAGCGCTAGTGCTGCAGCGCTGTCGCAGATGTAAAATCGCCCAATCTCCCGTATCGTTATAGGTTTCCCTGCTCTCGCACAGCTGACTTTAACTGATTGCTGATTAACAGGGTTATGCTGAACTGCAATTATCAGAATTAGTAGGTAAAAATCTAAAACCTGCAGGACAGTAGCCCTCGAGGGCCAACTATGGGCATAACTGCTAGCTCTACACATGTAAAAACAGCTCCTCTGCCAATGATTTGCGTCAACTCTTTAGGTCAAAAAGTCTGCGGTGTGCCTTTAACTGTAATTTGGGCTTAGATTTGTGTCCATCAAATAATAAATGCTTCTGTTCATTTGATCTAGGAGATGATGAAGCTTCAGAAATGGTGAAATCTGCAGTTTGCAAACATCTTTTGCCAAGTTTTGGTTAGCTAGTCTTAGTCTTGCAGGGATAAAACCTGTCTATGTGTGGACATCTGTTAGGCATTATCCTCTCTGATGTTGCACTCCTAAAATGTAACAGTACTGCTGGGCTCCCAGTAGACAGTGATTTAAGCATTTTTATGAAGTGAAACCAAACCATTGTGATTTGACTGTCTGGGGTTCCGTCAAACAGAGAAAACAGTTCTGTCAGTAATGGAACGGTTCCTCTCTTGTTTCTGATAGATATCTGCTTCTCCTTTCCTGTTCCCAGCGCTTTTTTAGCTTCTTGGTTTTTAAAGTGTTTACCAGAGCTGTGTGTGCAGATACTGTGCTGATTTTTTTTTTTTTTTCCTCCTCCTCATGATCCTCCCAGGGACTTTTCCGGATTGCTGCTGGAGCTTCAAAGCTTAAAAAGCTGAAAGCAGCCTTAGACTGCTCCACCTCGCAACTCGAGGAGTTCTACTCAGATCCACACGCAGTCGCTGGTACATCCTCCGCTGAAGTTTGATGAAAGTAAAACCATTTGATTTTTATGTTACTTTATTTTTTTATTTCATAGTATATCTGTGCCATTTGCAGGAGCCCTCAAGTCCTACCTAAGGGAATTACCTGAGCCTTTAATGACGTTTAGCCTTTACGATGAGTGGATAAAAGCCTCCAAGTAATAAAGCATACACACACAAACACAGCTCTGACTTTTATTATCCTGTAAAAGATAAGTTTCCTGGTACTAATTCAATTGTTTAATCTGCATTTTCAGTATATCTGACTCTGACAAGAGACTTCAGGCCCTTTGGGTGGCATGTGACCATTTGCCAAAGGCTCACAAAGCTAACTTCAGGTAGGAGCATCAATCAGCCACCTTTCAGATAGACAAGAAGTGCTGTAAAAAAAGATAAATGAAATATTAAATTTAAAGAACAACAAATATAAAGCCTATCTGTAAAGAAAAAAAAAAAACCTTGTTGAAAATATGTTGCAGAAATCTAATACCGGTAATTAAAAAATATTTATTCATGGTGCACAGACATCTTAGCAATCAGCAGTGGCTGTAGCCGCAGTTGGGAGATGGATAAATGTAAAACACACATTACTTCTCCCTAAAACACGCCAGTCAGTTTAGCATCTCCTAACATATGCTAAATAGTTTAAAAAATGTCTCCAGTATTGGTTTCTCTTCTCTTTAAATTCCTGTCAATTTCATTAATATTTCATAGCTTTTTTTTTGGTTTAGAATGCTACAGTTAACTAATTTCTGTCAGATGTAACAAAATTCAAAAATATAATCTGATCAACCATTTTTTTCATAAGGCAATAGTTTACACAACTTTAATCTTAATCTGATCCTGTTGTTTGACTTTGCCATAAAAGCTTTTGGTTCTCTTGCGTCATTTTTAAATACTGTTTCAATACGCTTTTTAACAGCTCTGATTGTAAATCTAAGCATTTCAGATGATTAGGACTTTACCAGGACTAAAATAAAATTAATTTAAATCAGAAAAGTTACAGCAGTTAAAGTGATCTGAGGTTTTGGTCAAACTGTTTTTTTTTTCTATGGAATTTAATGACGTCAAGTGTTAAAACTATAGATATCAGCAAATTGAAACATTTTGCGTTCTCTTTTTAGCCAAGTTGGAGGTCTCTGAGTAGCCTAGTGTTGGTTTTCTATTATGGCTGTGATATAAAATATTTATTTGCACTTTTGATGGTTTGTATGTCATTAAACTAGAAGCACACAGGAAAACACTCAATGTTATAAACTAAGTTCTGATTTCCAGCTAGTACAAGCTTATGTGGGAAGTGATTCCCTTTCCAGACCCAGCACATTAAGAATGAGCAATGTTATTACGATGTAGATTTATTACCGGTATGTATATTTAGACAGACTTGTAGCTTCTAATCAATTGTAGATAGGATAGTGGATTTTAAAGGCAGTTCTATTAAAGGTTTAATTCAATTACAAATAGAACAACAAAAATAATGTTGAACAATCAAAGTTTCTATGAGTTAAGTGAGTTTTGGTTGTTTCCTCTGTAGGTACCTGGTGAAGTTCCTGGCTAAACTGGCTCAGGAAAGTGAGATCAATAAAATGACTCCTAGCAACATTGCCATCGTCCTGGGGCCCAACCTGCTCTGGGCCAAAACAGAGGGGTAAAATACATTCTCTTTGTTTTTTGTTTTCTTGATCATAAAGTATATACACTAAAAGCTCTGTCCTTTTATTATTGTGCTGCTTTGGTAACATTTAGGACGCTGGCAGAGATGGCTGCAGCTACGTCTGTCCATGTTGGGGCCATCATAGAACCCATCATCCAACATGCTGACTGGTTCTTCCCTGAAGGTAAAACATTTCCTACAATTACAGAATTATTTCCATGTTCCTGGAAAGTTTGGTTAAAGAACAGATAAGAAAACAGATTCATGTCTGCATGCAGCAGAAGCAGAGTATTTTGTCGTTACTTTATGGTAGCGCAGTCCAGCCTCCTCCTTTTGTTCCATAAAGAGATGCTTGAAGATGCAAATTCACTTTGAAAACCAAAAAATATGTTCAAGTTATTGTTGTTTTTTTTAATTATATTTCTTTTTTTCAAAGCTCTGACTTAACACATTAATTTGGGTTAATTGATTAAAGAAATAGCATGATTGAGTGTAACTAAACTTAAGCAGTATTCTTGTTTTGCAGTGTGAGGAATAGGAATGTAAGAGTAACTATGAGCAGTATATCAAAATAGAAACTACATGAAGGAAACACTGTTCCCTGAAATAAACACATATTGCAGGAGTACATGAAGCTGCTAATAAGAGATTTTAAAAGTAACTACATCTTGACCTGTCTGTTTGGAAATAATAAAAGCATGAACACAAAGCCAAAATATTCCAGCTTCCATCAATAACAATTATTTTGAATGGAAAAACCTTACTTAATTTGTCAGCTATTGCTTATTCAAAAAAAAAATGCAAATAATTTCTTTAGCTCCAATTTATTTGATTATTGTTTTCATTTTCCCCACTTGTAGATTTGACAGATGGGCACAAAGTATCAAATAATGTTGAATTGGGATACTTGATAAAAATGTAAACGGCATTATGTGCAATTCTATGCTGCTTCCCTGAGACTGAGACATGTCAGATCCACATTTTCACTGCAATAAAAGCTGCAAATGTTTTAGGCTTTGTCTTTAGCGGCTTTGCATATCTAGAGTCTGAAAATTGGTGCTCACTCTTCTTATCAAGCCCCAGCTCAGTCAGTCATTGGATGGAGAGCATAGGTGCTTCAGCAATCAAGATTCCTCCCCAGGATGATACCGCCATCACCATATTTTACTGCAGGGATGATATGGGCAGTGTTAGCTTCACACGTAGTCTTATAGATGCAGACTTGAACAGAACACATTCCTCTACATTTTAGCTGTGGCATGCGTTTGTATGTCAGTTAAGTACATTGAATTCTGTAGTAATGTGATAAACATTTATATTTGTCTGCTCTTTTTCTGGCATTAAACCATTTAAACTCTGCCAACTGCCTTCTCTTTTTCAGAGGTGGACTTCAATGTTTCGGGCATGTTTTCCATGCCAAGCCACCCGCCGACCCCCGACCTAGATCCCGTGCTGGAGAGGAAGCGCCCTGGCAGCACTGGGCATGAAGGGGATGCTCACACGCCCCGTAAAGACAGGTACACGTCTCGTCCCAACCTCAGCCTCAGCCTGCCTCTCGCCCTGCCATCCCGCCCAAAGACACCGAGCAGGCAGGAGTCGCGGGGCCCGGCGGTGTCGGCCCTTTACGTAGTGGCTGACGAGTCCATCACGGTCACCGAGACGCCCACTGAAGATCTGCCTAGCCCAGACTTCAAAGCTGTGCCATAGCAGGATGTAGCTCTAATGAATTCAGTTACTGAGCAGTAAACGAAGGGAGGATGTTCTTTGTTATCTGTGCACGTATTGTCTGATATGCTAATGAGATTTCACATACAGTTTCATAGTTATGGTAACAAAACCTTTTTGCTTTTTTAGACATTTTAACTTTCATTTTTGGGCCATGATTCTGTCTATATCTCTTTGTATTGCTGTTCTGTACTCTTGTCATCTTTTTTTGTTTTCTGATTAAAGCTTAGGTCTCTCTGTAGGTTTATACTTTGTGTGGGCTTCCTGTGTTGCTTCTTGTTTCTGTGCTGTTGCCTCTGTATCTTTTATTCTAGCAGCGGAGTGCAGCTCAGTATTACCGTATTTGAAAGGTGACTGTCATGTGGTTTTATGTCCTCTTTTGGTTCTTCCTCCTGGGCTGGTTTCACTGCACTCAGGAAGTATCATCTCTCTCTGTATGTCTCACGCCGTCTCTTACTCTCCTCACTGTCTCTCTTGGTCTCCTGCATATGGTTGGCGTGCTGTTTCACCCTCTCTTTCCCCCTCCTTCTTAGCCCTGTTAACAAACATCCGGAGCCCGCTCCACGCAGAACCGGCACTGTAAATAGAAAGCAGCCACCACTAACCTCACCCACCTTCCAATCTACACTGCCCCCTCTGGAGACCCTGGGTTCCACCCAGCATGTGCCGCAGTCCCCTCAGGTTCAGTCTCCAGGTCCAGAGGCTCAGCAGCTGGGTCTGAGCACTGCCGCCGCCACTGCTGCTGGCGTTGAAGCTCAGGGGGGTGGGGTCCAGGCAGCCGCAGTGCAGCTTCAGGTTGTAACGCAGCTCAGCACAGAGGACAGCAGGTAAGGAGTCAGCTGAGGTGTCAACGTAACTCCGTCTGCTCGCAGCCAATCAACCAATCCGGAGCCCCGCCCACCCTTTGTGTTTGCCATGTGTTTGATTGGTAACTGTAAGAACCATTCTGGATCTTAGAACGATCATCTCTACTTCATGCACAACGTTTAACACAGCTTCAGAAATGAATAATTCAGTGCAATGATAATCAAGTTCTGCTTTGATCATGCGCTTGTTTCTCTTCTGCGTTCTGCTTGAGATGATGATGAACCTATTTTTAAAGATATCTTAATGGCCAATCCTGTGCTTTACTGCTTTTTGGCCTTCTTTGTTTTGCATGCAGCACATTGAAGGCACACTTTTGTTTTCTTTTTTGCTTGTTACCTTGATTGCTCTTTTCTTGAGTCACTCCTCTTGTTTTGACCTCCGTCAAGTGTTTGGATGGAAAAAGTGTTTGTCATTGTGTGTTTGCATGGTTGTTTTGATTTTGCACCTGCAGTCGGCCTTGTTTTGTAGCAGTTAGGTACTGATGACTGGGTTTAATATTTTGTTCTGTTGTATTTCTACAGCCAAGCCCGAGAGGCCACCCCTCCTCCGCAGAGGAACGGTTCACCTCATCTTTCAGCCGGAACTTCGCATTCACCGGGTGGGTCGACAGGGCCGAGTCCACGTATGGTCCGCAGAGGTGAGAACGGTTTCCACCCTGATATTCCCTTTACAACGCTCAACAGGAGTTTTATGTTACAAACACAAACTCTTCTTTATTTCAAATAGATTTTATGTGATTAGGCAGCATGAAGTTACACAACTATAAATTAAAAAGAAGAACATTTCTGTTTTTTAACATGTTAAGAAATTTTTTTAAGGTGCTTGGATATATTTGGTGTACCAATTAGCCCAAAATGAACCTTAATAGTCAGTAAGTTGTGATCAGAAGTGAGAAAACAAACACAAAAATAGACATTCACCAAAATGGTCAGTCTACCACCAAAAAGGGTTTGCCACAGACCTTATAGAAGGCATAGGAAAGTGCAACACAAGGTGTTTGGTTAGATTTGATTTTAATTGCAAACGTGCAAAACAGTTTGGTTAAGAATTAACAAAAATCCCCTTATTCTGCATGCATTTCTCCGGTAAACAGGGCAGTGGCAGCAGTCACTTGTTGTGAGGATCCTTAGGTGGGAAGCAGGTCTAAGTTAATGTGAAGGATGGAGCCATGCATTGGCCAGATGTGGAGGTAAACCAGTAGGAGAAAACAGATGTTTACCTTCCATTAGGATAGTGGCCTTTAACACAGTTATACAAAAGGCTATTCATATGTTAGAATGGCTCAAAGTGCAGACTTGAATCTTATTGTTACTTGAATCACTGTAAATAGAAGCACTTTGTTCAGTGACTTGCCGCCCTTTATCTTACATAGTTGATCAAATGAGTTCTCTAAATGTGCAAAGGTGGTAGAGACACACCCCATAAGTCTTACAGCTGCACTATATATGCTGTTTGTAGTATCATACTGCTGGTTTGCTTTTCTTAATTAAGGGAAACGTTTTAATTTTGGTAAGATTAAAAACAAGTCCTCAATACCAATATTTCAGAATGTTATTTGGAAAAAAAAAATAATTGATTTGTATGTAAATTGTCACTAAAATGCACTGAAGGTCTTTTGAGGTTGTAACCTATAATAGTTTAAGGGGGGTTATTTCAATCTTTCTGATCTTCTGCTTCTAAGGCACCAAAAAGCAGGCCCCAGCTCCACCCAAAGTGGCCAGCCCATATGCTTCTCAGTCCAGCAGCCCTCAGCCACCCGGCTCTCCTGGTCACCCCCCCCTCGCCACTCGTCGTCACTCCAGCAAAGATTTCATCCATGCCCCGAGCCACCCACCACCACAACCTCCTCAAACCCAGCACCCCCCTCAGGGAGACACAGAGCCCTCTCCCCCAAGAACTCCCACACCTCCTGATACTCCGCCACCATACGCCACCGGATCTCTGCCTCGCCCCGCCAGGCCTGCCCCGAAGCCGAGGATTCGACCCAACATGCCGCCGCCACCACAGCCCACAGCTAACGACAGTGGTAATGGCCTCATGAACTCTGCGTCCAAAATTATAACAGGTAAAAAAAAAAAAAAAGATTCCAGGGGTTCAGAAGCAGAATATAAAATCCTAAAAAACAACCAACAATATAAATCAAAAAAGGTAGCAAAGGAAAGTTCACTTAATTTATCAGACAGACATTATTTACATCAAACAGATTAATTGCAGGGTTGTCTATTTACAATCAGAATATCAGAAACTTTTTAAGCCAAATGTGTTTAGTTTGTCGGATTGTTAACATTATTCCAGATGCATGTTAATAAGGATATTTGGCTCATTAAATTTCATTCAAGTTTATTCAGCTCTAGGAATTGTAATGCAATCCATTTTCTTTTTGGTTCATGTTGAACAGAAGAAAACAACATCTCCAGCCTTGTTTTTATTTTTTGTTTCAGTGACCTTTTCCCTCCCCCTCCTCTTGTCCGCTGATAACCATCTGTAGCTTCCTCTTAGGGCGCTGCTGTTTTTAGACCTCTGGCTTCTTCTTCTGGTTTCACTGTCTCGATTTGTGTCACACTAAATGGAACTGTGGTGATCTAAAGCATGACAGGAAATGTGTGTAAACATTGCAGATGTCTGAGCTGCCGGCCTGCCTGTAAGATGAGCTTTGCCGGGCAGGTGATGGTAAGGTTCCCGTTGGCTGGGTGTATTGGCCAGTTTTGCTGCTTTTTGTTTGTGTGTCTTTATGGGGAAACCAACTCAAGCTCTGTTGTATGTTTAATAAATGTTACATAGATAAAGTGCATTTCACTAAATTAGGTTATCATTGGAAGTTTACTTTGATTCAGTAATTCGATTTGAAAAGCGAAGCTCATATTTATTTATTTAGGTGGTAAGTAGGCAACTTAAAATGATTTAGTCTTATTTTAGTGAAATTTGGCTTATAATTTTTGAATACATAAAAAAGTTTCTCATAAAATCAAAATATCATATTAAAGACATAAAACAAAACTCTGTCTACAATTTGACTGGAGTATCCATGTTTGATATGCAGCTTTTATACTAATAGTTTTTTTTATCCTTTTCACTAAACTTTCTATGGAAATGTTTTGACATGTCACCCTGAACAAGCATCTTTAACATGAAGCTTATACCCATTGCTGCCAAGTCAGCAGCCTTCCTCATCATTGTGTGGACTTAATTATTTATTTACCATAACTATTTATTAGAAATCAACATAAGAAAACAATTGTGCAACAAAGTAAAATCATGTAATCTTTCTCAATGAAAATTTTAATGATGTGAAAATATGTGAAAACATAACTGTTTCCCTGTAAGCAAAACAGGGATCGTGGCAGAAAGCTAACTGTGCATCACTTTGATTATCGTATGCACAGGGAAGCATGGTGGTGGCAGCATCATGTTGCGGGAGGCCGTATAGCAGGGACTGCAAGCTCCTCATAGTTGATGGGATATATATAGCTGATGTAAAATATTGAGCAATTCCAAAAAATGAAAAATAAAATATCTTTTCAGCTGCAAAAGACTTTTGTTTTTTGCAAGGAAGAAATAACTTCCACAGTTTTAAGGCAGCAAAGAGATAAACTTTGTAATGATAATCAAATTTAATGAAATGCACCTGTATGTTTGTCTGATGGCATGTTTTTAATGCATTTGTCTGCACCTAACATGCTTGCATTTAGGTTTAGCTTGGACGGATGTGTCTGCTAACAGTTTGCTGTGTTAACTAACATGCTTCTAAACAGGTTTTTTTGTGGCTCTTGCACAGACATGTGCAAAATGGTTTGTTGCATTTACAGATTAACACACCAAGGAAACTTTAAAAGAAACATCAAGATTGATTATTTAGCAGAATTGACGACTTTTACATCGCAGAGGAGTCCTTGGTGTCTTAAAGAGTGTGGAGTTTGCAGTGATATGTGTGTGTGTGTGCAGCTGTTTTCTCTATGTCATGATGTGTTTGCTAATTTTTCCCTATGGGGTGTTTTTATTATTTTTTTTATTTTTGTAGAAGGAGGCCTGCTTTTTAAGGGGATTGGAAAAGCTTTTATCCCCAAGGTGATTGAGGAGCAACAAGTGGAGGACTCTGCTGGTCAAGAGCCCATCTCCACCCCGGAACCAAACCTTCACATCGAGACAGAGAACACTCCCCTGTAGAAGATGCTCCAGCTTCAGTCATTAACCGAAGACAGGGTTAAACCTTCATGATGCTTTTTCTTTTTTGTCTGCTGTACGGAGTTGAACCAGAAGCCTTGTTGTACAGCGGTGGCTTAAACCACAACAATGTTGTGCTACCATCGCTTCCAACATTGAACTTTTTTAGCTGCGTGTTCTTCCGAGTGTTCAGAGATTGGGTTTCAGAGCCACGGCCTAAAGAACCTCAATTTTATTGCAGCTTAAGGAAAGAAAAAGGGTGCTGGAAAAATCTCACTTTTTTTTATACCTCTCTTCTTTTTACGCCAAAGTGTCAAAGCTAGAAATTATTTTGCAGACAAAAATATGAGTGCGGTTTTAGCTGTGTTTTATAATTTTTTTTTTTAAATGTTGATGAGGAGATTAGAATTCAATCTGCCACCTATTTATAATAAAACTAAACTGCATTTTCACTTTCCAATTTCTGCAGATTCATCACACCTAATGTGATGTTGACACCATGCAGGAAGGTATCGAGAAATGCCTAAAGGACCCAAAGATAGCTTTGACTTTAGCGCATATTTAGAGTTGCAGTGACCAAATACTTTGGGAAGGGTGCAATAAGAGATGCAGTTGTCTTCCACTGATGCCGTGTTCAGAGTATATTGCTGCATGTTGCGAGTAACACAGGTTAAAGTTGATTGTTTAATTTTTAATCAGGATTTTATTTGATGTCTGCTAAACTGATTTTTAAATGGAAAGGTCCTATTTGATGCTTTAAGTTTTATGGTTGAAAGGGACAATCTTCATCTTTTTGTAACTAATCACTCCTAAGATCAAAGCTCAATACAGGAGAAAAAAAAAATTAAAATCCTTTTTTGTGAATTATTTTTTTTCTCTAGTTGTCTTGTCTTTTCTCTGATTCTTCAGCCTACAAACCATCGTTACTCTTTATAATTATTACTGTATACAATTATTTTTAAATTAAAGAAGCTTTTATAAATTACTTTTATTTTACTTTTATTTTTGCAAACATGTATAATATTCGTGTAAAATTAGAAGAAAAAAAAACAACAAGCCAACAATAGATGTAAATTCATGAGATTGTTTGTATAGGTTTAATTTTAATAAAATGAAGGGAGCTAACCTGCTATAAAACCAATGAAATCTGCACATAATTCAATCTATTTTATGGAGATTGGAGGGGCTTTAGTCTTAGGGGCAGTTGTGGCTAAATGGAAAGAGTTGTTGTTTTGAAGTCAAACCAAGGTTGTTGGTTTGATTCCAGCAATTCTTTTTAATCTGCATCTCAGCCCCAGGCTGAGAACCCAATCATATGCTGGTGAAGTATTTTTGACTCTGACCAAGTGTGGTTCTGATTAAGTATGTCTGGAAAAGAGATCTATGATTTAAGTCAATTTATCATCCCAGCACAAACTAAACTATGATTATGAAGTTGGAAGAAAATAATGTAGTTTATTTTTATATTTTTTATATAAATTAACATCTGACACAGTTTGCATCTCATCCAACTAGACAGAATTTGTCCAATATCATGTTAAATAGAATTTTCTTGCATTATCTTCTTTCATATCTCTGTAGATTCCCTGTATTTAATGGAAGAAAGGATTGAAGCTACCTAGTTAGGCACTGTTAGCTACCTTCTAACTTGGCTCCAACAACTTTTTAGGCCAAACCTGCTTGCCTTGTCTTCATACTGCTGATGTTCTCAAATGTTATCTAACACATTTCTGAGGCCTTCGCAGTACAACTAGATTTGTACTGAGATTAAATTATACCCTGGTAGTTTCTGCTTACTGTTTAATTGGTTTATATTGGATTCAATTTTGGATTTTCAGAGCGAGAAGTGGGAAAACATGTTCCACTTTAAAACCCCCCAAAGCTAACATAAAATGCATGAAAGTCTTGAGTTACATCCTGAAAAAGTCTGTGGGGCAGGAACATTTTGGAAGTCATTGTATGGCTCTTCTTTGGTCAAGCCCAGTAGCCGATGATGAAGACGGTTACAGAGAGGCAGAAGATGAGGTTTGTATTGACGAGGTGTCTGTAGCTCGGCTTTTCATCCAGAGTGCAGATGATCTGCTCGGTTGCAGAGGGAGCTGGAATGTTGCTGTCTGCCTCCTTTCGCCTCTCCATCCCACACAACCAGTAGATGGCAGACATGAACCTGGACTGACTGGGAGTGCTGGACTCAGATGAAGCAGAATCTGTAGAGTTTTAGTGATAAATGCTGTTAACAGGGCAGACTGAAAGGAAAGGGATCAAGATGCGTGGAAAAGGAATACCTCTCCTTTGAGGGCATGCTTGTCCGTTTCTGCTCTCTGCCTCTCTCCCTGGATGTCTCTGCTCCACTGAGATCACTTCTTCTTTTGGCATCACTGGATCAAACCTTGTGAACCAAGTGAGACGACTTATCTGTTTGAAAAGTAGACCAGTTAGGCTCTGCATCACTTATTGTCACCTAGTGGTGCTACAGGCAAATATTTTGTTTTTACATGGATGGAAACAGAGACAACCAGCAGAGAAAAAGCTGCTGCTTCACCTGCTCTGGACTGGGCTCCTCAGTGGCCAGGCTAACTGCAACCACCACAACCAGGGTGATGAAGGACAGCAGCGTGGAGAAGTAGAGGTAATGGACGTATTTCAACACACTGGGCCTGTCGTCCTTCTCAAAGCACATTGGTGCAGGGTAGATGAAATCCAACAACATGCGTATGCAGCCGACTGTCAGACCAATGGCGAGACCCCAGAATGCACCCTGCATGACAGAGGACTCTGTGAAAACATCCGATTAGGAGGGCTCATATGTAAATGCACCCCAAAGATGAAGCTCCTTACTTTCTCATTAGCCCTCTTCCAGAAGCAACCCATGAGGAAGACTATGCTGACAGGGGGCTGCAGGTAGGTGCTGATGGACTGGATGTAGATAAAGAGCTGGCCTCCCTGACTGGCCTGGACAACAGGAATCCAGAGCACTGACACCACCACCAGGACGAGCACAAACAGCCTGCAATGTGCAGATTTGGTTTATGTTACATAATCTAAGTATTGCAGTATTGTTAAACTGCACATTTGTAAAGTTGCTTTAGAAGTACAATCTATGTAGAGGTATTCATACCATTTGAACCTTATTACATTACCACAAATATATGTGTGTATTTTATTGGGAGTTTAGACAAAATAGAGCATAGTTTTACATTGAAAGAAAAACTTTTGTTTTTGTTTTAAGTGCCACTGAATCAATACTTTGTGGAACCACATTTTACTCCAATTACAGCTGCAAGTATTTTTCATTAATTATTATTTGCAAAGCAGCTTAAACTGTGTTTGAATGTAATATAGCTGATAGTGTACATTTTCAAATATTACCCCAGATTCTGAAGGCTTTAACGAGGCCATTCTAACAAATTAATATTTTATAATCAAATTAATTTTGTTGTATATATCGCTGTATTTCTAAGGCTGTTGTGTTGCTATTATGTGAATCTCTTCCCCAGTTTCAAATCCTCTAAAGCGAAAATGCTTGCCCTCTATTTAGCCACGATAAATCGTCTCATCACCTGTGACTATCTTCTTAGTACCTGCTACTGAAAAGTATGCACACTGCATGATGCTACTACCATCATGTTTTTATAGTAAAGGTAATCTGTTTATAACGATATGCAGTTTTACTGCAAATCCACATTTTATTTAATAGCGTGGGAGTAAAAGGGGCCTCAGTTTTTAAATTTTCTTTAGTAAAAGAAACTTAAAAACTTTGAATTACTCCATGACTGGGACTTTCATGGGAAAAATTAAACCAGTAAGGTTTAATATTCTGCAGAACCTCTTATGTCCAAGCTATCATATCTTTAAAATAGATATGGGGACAAATGTTAAAAATAGATTTACAGAGATCCAAAAATTGCTTTTCAATCTTTTCTGAAAATGATGTAGAATATGTTAATACTTTGAGGCTCTGTCCTTGATGTAGGCATCATACCTCCCTACTATCATGAGCTCCCATTCCGAAGCATGAGATCTAAAGCTCTTCCATAAGTCCATAGTAAAAATGGTACTGGAGCTGTTGAAGATGGAGGTCAGAGAGGACATAAGAGCAGCAATCATCACAGCCATCATGAGACCTCGGAGTCCTGAAAAGGAAGATATGCAAGAAGGAGACATGTCTCCAGTGTTTACAGAAAAGTAAAACATACCGTCATAAAAGGGAAACCGAGTCAGGGTCTCACCTGCAGGGAGAAGCTCCATAACCAGTTTGGCATAAGCAATGTCTGAACAGCCCACTGAGTTCTCACAAATCTGTTCGCACAGGTCAGGGTCTGCGCAAGCCACCTCATCTATATACAGTATCATACAGTAAAAAAAAAAAAAAAAAAGAAATATTCAGACTGATCCTATAAATCCCAATCGGTACCTGTGTAGAGGATCCTGCTGATCATCCCAGGGAGCATGATTGCAAAGAAAGGAAGAACCTTCAAGTATGCTGCCAGGAGAGAGCCCCCCTTAGCATGGGTCAGAGTCTTAGCAGCCAGAGAGCGCTGCACAATCACCTGCAGAGAACCAAGGGACCTCTCATTTTCCAGGTTTTGGTGAATGAGTAACTAAGATCTTTATTGAGACAGTCTATTTAGTCCGAATCTGAATGGGAACTGTAATCCTGTAACTCAGTGTTGTCTCTTAACTGATAAGACGGTAAATGATCAGTTAAACTACATGTGCATTCTTCTCTTAGGTTACTGCTTCTGTGAAGTGGAAAATTTTTGAACGGCAAAATATGCAAACAAATCATTGTGGTAGAATTTTTTCTGAATAATACTGAAAATTCAGGAGAAACGTACAGTATGACGCATAAATAAATAAAAAAAAATCTTCATTTACTATTTTAAAAATAAAAAAAAGCCTCATTTTTTCCGAGTCAAAAAGTTACATGATTTTCAAAGATGATTTTTATGTTCCAGGCACTTGGTCTTATTTATTTGCTCAAAACAAAAACAAACAAAAAACAAAGAAAAAATCTATTTAAATGCTGCAAATATATTTTACATACTTTACCATCTGACTTGACTGTATTTATCCTCCCTTCATGCATTATACCTCTGCAGTACATAAAAATGGGTTTGGACTTTGTGATGCTGTAATTTCTTCTGACAACAAATAAAAGATATCCTGGCATCATAAGAAAAGACTTAAAGCTGCAAGTTTTACTTTGTCCCAACATTACTGAAAATATTTCAAGCTGTACAGTAAGGGGTCACTGTATTCATGCGGAAAACATCTCTTTTTTTTTTACTGAAGAAAAAATCCTAAAACTACATGTAGATTACTTTACTATAAAGAAATGTAAATATTTTTTAAAAATGCCATCACAATAACAATGTGTGCAATACTGCGATTTAACATTGTTCATGGCTTTGATGCTAAAGCTAACAGACTAGGGTGCAGAAATCATTATAAAGGAGAAGGAAAGAGAAAAGGTTTCTTGTAACCAATATTTTGAAAAAGTAGGTTAATAATGTGACCCTGTTGATTTAAGCTATTTTTTTAACTTACTTTTTTTTTTTACTCTAAAGACCTGCATTTATTACTGAAGCGACATAGAGGATTCACTTAAAGCCCAGTTACACACAAGATTCCTTAGATTTTAATTGTATGTTACTTTTATCCCTGTCAAATTATGTTTTTTTTTATTGGTTTATAATATATAATTATAAAATAGATTACAAGTAAAAGACAAGTTTCTAACATTGCCTTATTCTTAAAAAATGTGAAAAAGGTTTTTGTAAATAACTGTATGCTTGAATGATTCCAGAATACATCAGTATTTGTTGCAGTACCTGATCAGAACACCAATACCACATGGAGGGGATGGACATGCCGATGATAACACCAGGCCAGGGCAGGTCTGAGTTCACCGGGTCTCTAAATATGTGAAAGGCATCATCTCGAGGGATGCCACAGGTGGAGTTAGGCACAAGGACTGAGGGAATGGCAGTGAAATATCCTTCCATCAGAGCGTCCCAACCTCCGACCTCAGCAAAACCTCAGAGTGGAGAAAAAAAAAAAAACAGTCTGTGAAACATAAAAAAACTAAGAGGTTAGAAAATGATATGATCTGTGAAATCACACTTACTGAAACCCATAAGGGTGAGAGCTCCTCCGAGCATGATTGCTGTTTGAGCTGCATCAGTGTAAATAACTGCAGCAAGGCCACCTAGAACACAAAATAAAGCACTTTATGCAGCTGGTAAGGAGCAGAAGAATGCATTTTACAGAATGTGATGGAGGAAAAAGGTTCACCTGCTATTGTGTAGAGAGCAGTCACTGCTAGCAGCACCACTACAGCCAGATAGATATTCCATTGTAAAGCAAGCTTAATGAATACAGCTCCAGCATACATATCTACCTGAGCGCAGCACAACAACAGATTCAACAATATCAATTTATACGTTCAGATTTTTACAATTTATCGGCAAAACACATCAAATCCTTTTGGATTCATGACATACAGATATTTTTGTAAAGATGTAAACAAACAGGTACAAGATTGCTATAAATAGCTGGGTTCTTCTTCCCCCGAAGCGCTTCTGCAAATATTCAGGCATGGTTGTCACCTGCAGAAGACAGATGTTAAGAATTATTTTCACAATGAAAGATGGAAAAAACCTTTAAAATTTGTTGTTTTTTTTGTGTGTGTGTGTGAAAAATTCACCCCAGAGGAGATATAAATGGGCAGGAAGAGCCATCCAAGCAGCAACACCATAAACATTCCCTGTTTGTTTTTAACAAATATTGAGACGTTAAAATGGATAGTAGCTCAGATTTTCTTTTTTGCATTAAATAAAATCTCTTACGTTCCATTCATAGGCTATTGCTCCAATTCCTGCAGCAGCTCCTGACCCGGCCAGACCAATAAAATGTCCGCTGCCAATGTTGCTGGCAAACAGTGAAGCCCCAACCTAAATTTAGAGGAGGAAAGGGGGATCTAGATCAACTTGACCTGCTCCTTTTAGAAGAAAACAGTTCTTCTCTGTTGGGGACTAAAGAAAACTGCGGCATAAAAGTGATTTTACATTATTTACCTCATAGTTTAATTAGAAAATCAGTCTTAGATCTTTTTATCCAAAAAAGACTTTATGGTGTTATACTTACTGGCCACCAGGTCATACTCTTGCCAGCTAAGAAGTATCCATCCACCGTACTGCGCTTTGTCCTCCACATGGACTAATAAAAAGAAAATAGGTTAGACTAAGTCAAGAGGAAATCATTTTGTGTTTGGTACCCTTACTGAATAAAAAAATGTTTTTATTCACCTTAATGAGAATAAATACAGACTCAACATATACTATTCACATTTTGTCACTTTGTGACTTTTTTAGGGTGACGGTGGCCAAGGATATGGAGTTTCTCATGTAATTGGAGGGTTGTCGGGTCAAGCCCGCATTCCGCTTGTCTCTATTTTTAGGCAAGGCACTTTACCCACATTGTTTGATCAGAGGGCCCAGAGGCGCTGGTTTTGTGTTAGCCTTATTTCTGTCAGTCTGCAGATGTACCTTACCATCATCAGTGTGTGAATAAGTGAATGGAGTGTAAAGAGTTTTGAAATCCTTGTTCTTGATAAAGAGCTATAGAATTACAGACCATTGGCCAGTTTACCGTACCTTATAAACTATTAACTTTGTCCATCCTGTTTAGATCCTGTATAGATGTAAGATGTGGCTTAAACCAATATATTAATATCTCTGGCTGCTTTCTTTTAAATTAGGCACTTATTCTTTTAGGAAAAAAAATTTTTTATACTGTACAACTTATAAGAAAAAATTAAGCTTATCTTTTTCTTCAAAGGCGAGGAAACTAGCTTGTAAAAAGCTGAAATGTATTTGATTTTAATCATATTTAATTCAATAGTAGAGCCAGTTTATGTCCAAAGATGGTTTGTTTAAAGACTGTTTTCCCGTTGGTTTATTTCAAGTTTAAATTGGTAATTTCACATGCACAATTTGTGCTATTTAATTATAAAAAAAAACATTTATTCAGTAACACATTAATTCTAATATGTATTAATTTCACATTTTTAATAAACCTTGACAGATTTGGGTTAAAACAAGTTTTCAACTTTTGTTAATGCATACATTTTATGCACAGACAAATATTACACCACATGAACAAGATAAGGTTGTTATTATAAACTCTTTAATCATGTGGAAAAAGGCTATTAGCCAAGATAAAATTTCCTGTTTCACACCTGATTTGTCTATTTTTAGACTTTTATCAGTTAGAATGGACAGGCAACACAGACTGTTACTCATACTTTAAAGCTAGATAAACTTAAGAATGGTTGCAAATGGATAGGCTGAAAAAGAGAGATAAACACTACTGATAAAAACCAGTATGGTTCAGTATGTTAACAAATAAAGGTTGTATATTGAACCTTTGGATATCACTTATAGCAGAAAGCCAGTTAGTTATTATATACACTGGAGAAAATCTAAATCTAAATAAGTATTTTTATCTTAAAATAGTGCATTTGTTCTTGAATTGAGGAGGTAAGTGAGAACAAGATCATTTACATATACCGTAAGAAAAAAACAATTGCATTGTCTTATTTCAAGTGCATATTATCTAATTATCTTATTTTAAGTACAAATACTCATTTCATTGGTAAATCATCTTATTTACCTACTAAAATTATGGGTAAATACACTTAATTTAAACATTTTTATTTTTAGATCGTTATTGCAGTATACGAGTAATTTTTCTGCTTCTTACCCAGAAACCAACAGCCAGCACCAGTAGAAAGTAGACAACCAGGACTACAATATCCACAGTAACCAGTGTCTTGCCCCCCAAAGGAGGTTTCTGAGTTGGAGTCATGTTGGTCGTTGGTGTTCCTTCAGCAGCTCTTTGCATGTAAATCATCTGGAAAGCATAAAATGCGACAAAGTTTGCTTCATGTTGAAAAAAGAGAACAACACTTGCTTTTGAACAAAAGAAACAATGGATTTCCTTATATTTAAACGTCATCCCATATGGTATGGTATTCAGCATCTTTAGATGTACGTATATAAAGGTGCTTTGTTTTATTTGCTTCTTTTTACTTCCTGTAAGCACGATCTGACATTCAAATATTTAAAGCCATCAGACATTTTAACATTTTTCTCACTGCAGAAATCATAGTCTGTAAAATGGGGTCCCCTTTTTCAAATCTATGCCATAAAAGCAAACATTAACTTCAATCTTAGGTGTTTTAAGAGTGATAACAGCGGCTGTTCCACAAGTTACATCACCATCTTTATCTTTCAGTGTTTTAGATGTTTTAATGTTAAATAAACTCACCTTTCAGTAATTTGTCCAGCAGTCTCATACCACCTGGTCCGTACTGTGTCGAAACAATATACCATGTCACCAATAACCTGAAAACATTCCCAGTAACATGACTCTTGTCTTGAATCCTCCTCAACACATCATCAGGTTCAAACTCCACTTTCTCCACATGCACAACAAGGTTTAGTTAAAATGTAAGAGATTTATTACACCTCACAAGGAGGCGTGTGAAAGAGCTTCCACATGTCAGTAAACAGCTGAATGATTGCTGTAAAAGGTTCAAATTCATCCAAATTAGTCAATGAGAGGAATTCAAAGCAGGATAAGTGGAATAGCCATCCAAGTTCAAATCAGTAGTGATGAAAAAGGGGACCTAAAATCCTGTTAATGTGAAATTCTGCAGATAAACTGCTTGCAGGTGTAAAGAAACGAGCAGAAAAGTTAAAAGGCTGCTAACGCACACGTGTCCATTCTTTTCGGTGTAACACTACTACAGAAAAATCAAACCAAAACAGCCTTCATTCAACGCTTTATCATTGTTTGCATTTATTTATCACAATAAAAAATACAGTTGTAATTTTTTAAAGAGTTTCAATAGAGAGTAGGGCTTTAAATACAACATTCTGTCACCAAGCAAAAACAGCATATATTACTTTATCACTTAAAAATAGCATTAACGGCTATTAAAACATTTCCTTCCACAGTTGCATTCAAACAGTTAAAACTAAGGTAGGCAGTTATATACAGGTCCTTGCAAAAATCTAGACCCCTTGAATTTTTCCCCATTTTGTCATGTTAAAACAAACCAAAAATATAATTTGACAAACACAAACACATGAACATGATTTATTTTTTTGTCTTTTACATTTTTGTAAATAAACATATAAAATGGGCCTTCTTTATCATCATATAACTGTTAAACATCTGCTGTGTGCCATAAATTAATAGTGCATCAAAGATCAGATGAGAAAAGAATTTATCTTTTTTAACCCATACCCGGAGTTATTATGGAAATGTTAAAAACATTTAAAGTTGGAAGGGTCTAGTCAAACTGGGACCAAAATCCAGTTAGATTTGATGTTTAGCAAGTGCTGCCCATCCAAAATGAGGGAGGCTGAGCTATTTGGCAAAGAACAAAAATGCAAAACTGACTAACAGTGGCAGCAAATAAATTTGTGCCACACTTTTTTATGTGAAAATACAAAATACTTTCTACTTCTCAGTTATGCACTACCTTGTTTTAGTATGTTTTATAAGGTCCCAAAAATATCAATTAAAGGTATAGTGCAGGATGTTCTTTTTCTGGGTGGATCATTTAAATAATCAATCATTCTGGTGATATGTTTAGGTTTTCACTTACCGGTGATGAGTCTGACATAGTGGAAAGTAAGCTTGTATGAGCGATGCAAACAGCAACTTTTAAACAGAACACGCATGAGGAGAAATGGGCTTGTGCATGCTCTCCCACGCGTCTAATAGGGTTAAGCGGGTTAAGGGTTGTGCAGCGGCTTTTTTTTTAGGGTTGGTTGTCAAAATTCACAAAAATCCTCCACTATACATTTAACGTTTGTGATTGTATTTTGACAAAATGTGAAAAAGCTCAAGGGGTATGAATAAGTTCGCCAGGCATTGTAGTTATGTGTAATATCAAGGTAAATCTGTTTTATTTTAAACTAAAAAAACATCACTGAATTATTGCTACAGTCTGCCTAGAAACACATTAAAATCCAGTTAGATAAAACAGAATTAAGGAAATGTAGGAATAATGAAAAAAAAAGCAATAGGGTGCTCCAAGGAGTAGCATTTACATCATTTACACCGTCTCCGTCTTTTTAGTCACCACATCATACATCTCTGTTAAAATGTAATGACTGCAGTAGCTAACAGAGGAGCTCTGACATTCACACATTGCATCGGCCCGCTTTAGGACTGAAATGATCCCAATTCTGCAATCCTCCCTGTATACAGATTGCATTATTTTCTATAAAACAAACAGCTAGCTGCAGCCCACATTAACACTGTATTCTATAAGAAGGACGCAATAATTACAAGCATCATCCATAAGCATACGTTAAGAAAGTGTGCACATAGGGAGGCTTAACCAGACAACAAATAAAACGACATTTCATCCAGCAGTGTCAAACTCCAGTCATCGTGTGTCGGCTTTTGTTTTAACACACGTGAACTAATAATCAGCTCACTGAGGAGGATATTCAGCCATTTGATTGAGATTTGACCAGGGATATATCTAAAAGTTGCAGGACGCCTGCGCTGAGTTTGACGTTCCCGTTTTGTTCTTAGGAGAAATTACTTTGGAAGGAACATTTGTTAAAGAGCATTTGTTACATTCAGAGTGGTGGGCGTCTGATGAAAGTAGAGACCAAGTCTACTATTTCAACAGCTTCTGTGATTTCCACAGAATCATATATTGCACTGAGTTTTAATCAAAGCTCATACCTTATTCAAGATTTAATAAATATAATTGTCTTATTCAAAGATATGCAACAAATATTTTACCTTTATTGTCATTGTACCGGAATACACAGGTGCTTAGAGAAATACAGCTTAAACTGCGGCATATTAGCGACTATCTATCGTTCAGACAGTAAAGATATGCTTAAAAACTGGATAAAGTTTGAAATCAGAACCTTTTCATTGTTTTCTATGCAGGAAGGAACATGAACACTACTGATGTTCAGGGGTTCAGCGTAGGAAAAAATGTCCAATCTTCCATTTTCCTTCTTTTATTGATGCTGTGTCCACAGGTTTGTGTATGTTCAGCATACATTGGGTTTGAATCTGTATGTAAAAGGTTTCAGCTGCTGTAAGGTTCAGTCTCAGTTACACCTGTGAATGCATGTTACCAGGCCTGTGGGGAGGCCATTCGAGGGCTTCTAGGGCTCTTTGGGATTTCTGTCGTTTGTTGATCGCTCAGAGCTCTCTGCAGTGAAAAACAACAACAAAAAATTTAATTCAGTTATGTTTATATTTATGCATTTAGGAGACACTTTTATCCAAAGCGACTTATTTACATAGTTATAAGTTATTGTATGTACGGAGTATTTTAAAGATTAAATTTGTTATGCTTTAATTGGGATTCTAAGTTAAAGAGGACAATGAGTATTGCATGAAAAAAACTCATACTGGTCCAATTATTTGGAAAGAAAAATATGTTAAGTGTAGTGTGCATTTTTTGTTAGGAGGCTTAATTCAGTTCTTTGCAGAATCAACATTTGCTGCAGGTTAGGCTGCATTTTCTTATTTTTTTCTTTTCGCAGCTTTGCACATCTAGGGATTATGGTTTATGCAAACCATAAACCACAAACCATGTTCATTCAAAACCGCTAATTATCTAAAACATTGTATTGCAACTCAGACTGTATTTTAAGCCTTTTGCACTTATTATCCTTTTGTCCTTTATATGCAATTCAAACTAAATAAAAGGTGAAAATGTTCAAGTGGTGTTTATGCAAGCTATTTTACTTCATCTGAATATTGTATGTATTTAGACATATTTTTTCTGTTTTGAAATTCATGTTTCAAATTTAGCTTTTTGATATTTTTCCCATTCATAGGTTAGAAAGCTACAGGTTTTAGATTCATTATTTAGCAAAACAAAAAAAAAAGAAAATGAGAGAAATGACACCTTTAAGTTCAGATTTGAGAAAAAGAAGTGACTAGAGCTACATTTCTTACCTCAAACTTGTTCATAAACTCAGCAAATATACCAAAGAAAGCCTCTGTTGTTGTAGCTTTGCTATCTTCACCAAAGTATGAGGCTGTCTTGCTGAACTCTTCCATGGCTCTCTGTTGGAGCGATTCCAGGGACTGAATTGCTGGATGACTATTTTCCAAGAAGTTCTGCACACATTAATGTCAAAGAAGCAATGCATCTCATTTTACCAAGAAGATAATTATCATTCTTTTTGAAGGATACACTCATGACAACAGCAAAGCGATCCTCTGCAGTCGCAGGCATCTTCTGACAAGCTGAGCGGATATCCTGGATGGTCGCGTTTATGTCATTCACATCTGAAGTCACAGTCCTTTGGTTCACTGACAAGGTTTTTGGTGTAAAAATGTTATTTAGATCTCGTTTTTTCCTTTTACAAAATTACAATATCTGATGTGGTGTTTTACCTTTTGCTGCAAGCGGGACCATTGTAAGATCTTTGGAAAAATCCAACACTTCCGGAAAGTGTTGACACAAAGACTTAACCAGGATGTGCAGAAACGTCGACTTCCCATCAACAGTTTTAGTAGTGCTCAACTGAAAGAAAAATGAGAAGAATGTTTAATGGATAAGCGAAATTAGAAAAGATATAACAGGTCTATAACAAACAAAAATGTTTTGTTTTAGAATTACAGTACCTCTGTCAGAAAGTTGATCTTGAAGCCTGTGGTCTTGTTTGTTTTTGGTTGGCTGTTATTCAAATAATTTCCCATTGCCAGCACAAACTAAATGAAAGATTGATGCCATTAGGGAAAATTGATAAAGAAAATACCCTCTCAGCTACTCATAATAACTGAATATCCAAACTGTGCTTTACTGTTTTGATACTCTCCTTGAACTTTTTTTGCATTTAGCCACATTACAACCACAAAGCAAAGTATTGTATTGGGATTCCATAGCACAACTCAAAGTAGGACAGGATTGTAAAATGAAAGAGTTGTGAATCTAAAGATCTGAAAAGTCTGATTAGGATTTCCATTCAGCTCCATTTTTACTCAATAAAGTCATAAGATGCAGTGAAGCCATCTGAGCAAATAAACAGCTAATTAGTCAAACAATGAGGTTTGAAGTTGTAACATGAAAAACTTGGAAAATGTTTAAGAAAACATGTGAAACCCTTTGCAAGGCAATGTAAATTATTTCTTCGCTGTTCAGTATTTTTTCAGCTGACTAAATTATGAGGGTTTTCTTATGCAAAAAGTGTTTTACCAAAAGTTTCAAACCTATTTCCACATGCTTTCAGTTTTGATTAATTCGCCGGAAAAAAGGGGTACCTCTAGTATCTTAGCCAGTTTCTTGCTGGTCTTCAGCTCCATAGAGGCATTGATGATACAATCAAAGGCTCCCCTCAGCTCCTCCGTCTTCTCCTGAAGTGAACACTTGAAGAGGAGACTCTGCAGACGGGTGTTATACTCTGGTACAGACAACATCTGACAGACATCAACAATAACCCCCTGATCATCCACATGATAATGATGATGATTCTCTGCTCATTTACACCAGTACAAATGCAATAACAACAAAACAACGTGCCAGGCATGTACCTGGAGCATGAACTGGTCCGGCTCGCTGAGTTTGCTGGGGTCCTCTCTGTAATCTTTGTATTTTTTCACCTCCTCTGCATCAGGAGCGTACAGCAGAAGCTGTTTGATGTGGGCGGCTTCCAGTCTGTCTGCAGCCATGTTCATCAGTACCTGGCGGAGGTCCCCAGGAGAGAGCTTCAGGTGGGCTATCAGGATAGCTGTAAGATGACAAACAGAAAGCAAATCTAAAGTGAGAAGACTGTAAACGCTGATCCATAGAACACAACAACTAAACTTACAGGCATTGTAAGCCTTCTTATGGGACAGAATCTCTATAACATCTTTCTTCTTGAAGGTTTCCAGGTGCTGAGGAGGCTCTGGAGCAGACACTAGAAATTTTAAAGAAAAAAACATGTTGATTGATATTAAATAATTAGCATCTTGTGTCAGATTAAGATCCAGGAGTAAAAGTAAAGTCATTTCAAAGAAAATGTTTTAAAATGGTTAAGCTGGATAAATTTTAATCACTTTCACACAACTATAGTGTTATATCAGGCAGTTAGTCTGCTGGGAAAGACTTTGCATGTTACATTCTTAGGGGGTGTTTTCTCTTAGGAAGATTAATGGTGGTGCATCGCCTCATTACTCAGTTTCATCTTTATATAATCATTGGAATATATATACAAATAGCCAACCACTGAAAATGTGGTGATAGTCTAAACTTAGTGGCTAATAAGGAAATGTTTGCATAAACAACAACATAAATGGTGAAGAAATCTGATTTGGATTTGAGCACTCTAAGACTTCCAATAAGCTTTAAACTTCAATCTAGATTTTTATTAAATAGTAGATATTTAACTTACAAAGAAAAGAGTCAGAGCTATATATTAATATACCATAAACTAGGATAAAAGTTTAAGTAGATTCTTTAAGAAAGATACAAAAACAGCTAAATAGGTTAGAGATTTTGTGAAGGTTCTTTAAATACAAACTGTGGGGATATCAGCTGAACTAGGACTTGATCGATTGAGTTTATTGACTGACTTTATTGAGCTTACTGTGGAGAAATGTACTTGTTACATCAGCTCAATTGTCAAAAAGATGAAGAAGGTGCCAAAAGGAGGAAAATGTGCATGTGGAATATAAAGTATAGAATACTGGGAGAAGTCTGTAATTTTCATCGTAGATGTACACTTCAACTATGACAGACAAAATGAGAAAGAAACATCCAGGAAATCACATTGTAGGAGTTTTAAAGAATTTATTTGTAAATTATGGTGGAAAATAAGTATTTGGTCAGCCACAAACCAGCTAGATTTCTGGCTCTCACAGACCTGTAGCTTCTTCTTTAAGAAGCTCTTCTGTCCTCCACTCATTATTTGTATTATTGGCACCTGTTCGAACCCGTTATCTGTATAAAAGATATCTGTCCATAGCCTCAAATAGTCACACTTTAAACTCAACCATGGGTAAGACCAAAGGGCTGTCGAAGGACACAGGAAAAAAATTGTAGACATGCACCAGGCTGGGAAGAGTGAATCTACAATAGGCTTCGTGTGAAAAAAAAAAATCAAACGTTGGCGCAATTGTAAGAAAAAGGAAGTGTAATGAGGTCTTCATTACTAGGACTATTTTTTATGTAAATAACATGTATGTAAATGACTTGTAGCACGGGACCTTTGCACTTTATTAAAAAGCAGCTTGGTTAGCACTAGGACACTATTTAGCCCTGCACTTTAAGCATAGATTTGCACGTAAAGAACAATTTGCTCTCCATTAACAATTGGGGTGGTGGGAAAAGAGAATTGATGTTTAGAGCAAGCAAGGGTTACTTTTTAGAAACTTTAGCAAATGTTGGTGTAAAATCTGTGGTGAGCGCAGACGAAGTGGCATGGTGCTGGGAAAGTGACTTGCCTGTCTTTTCTGTGTTCTTTCCAGGTTGTTTTGACAAATGCTTCCCCAGGGTCCAAACACAATTAATAGGTTCCAGGAGAGACCATGCAAAATGTATGGGGAGCTGTGCACATAGCGTGTGGGATTTCTATGGAGTTTGGGTGTAAGTTTAAAACAGAAAATGTTCATTAAAAAAAGGTGAATGTGTGTGTTTTTTAGATGGAAGTGAGGAGTTAAATTTCATGGTAAAACCATTTCATGGTTTCATGGTAATGGTTTAGTCCATCAGCTGTGTCTATTTAAGGCAGAGATTGGATGTTTGATAGAAAGCTGCTGATGCTCTCACTTCAATTTGCCAGATAGTTTCATTTTCTCACTGGAAATCCAGCCGAGAGGTCGTATAGTGACAGAAAGACATACAAGACCACTGATAATCTCCCTCAATCTGGGGCAAAAGGCAAGATCTCATCCGGTGAGCAAAAATCCCAGAACTACACGGAGGGACCTGATGAATGACCTGCAGAGAGCTCGTAACAAAGGCTACCATGAGTAACACACTACACCAAGGGGGACTTCTTTCCTGCAGTGCCAGACATGTCCTCCTGCTCAAGCCAGTACATGTCCAGGCCCGCCTGAAGTTTGTCAGAGAGCACATGGATGATCAGAACAGGTTTGGGAGAACATCATGTGGTAGGAAGAATCCAAAATTTAACTTTTTGGTAAAAACCCAGCTCATTGTGGTTGGAGGAAGAAGAATGCATCCCAAGAACACCATACCTACTGTGAAGCATGGGGAAGGGAACATCATGCTTTGGGTCTGTTTGCGCAAAGGGGAGAGGAAAACTGATCTGTGAGGGAAGAATGAACAGAGCCATGTATCGTGAGATTTTAAGACAAAACCTCCTTCCATCACTCAGATCCTTGAAGATGAAACATGGCTGGATCTTCCAGCATGGGAATGATCCCAAACTCACCTTGTCAGTCTCCAGACCTCAAACCCAAAGAAAATTTGTGAAGGGAGTTGAAAGTCGATGTTGCCCAGCAACTGCCCCGAAACATTGTTGCTCTAGAGGAGTTATGCATGACGGAATGGGCCAAAATACCAGCTACAGTGTGTCCAAACCTGGTGAAGACTTGCAGGAAATGTTTGACCTCTGTCATTGACAATAAAGGTTATGTTACATAGTATTGAGTTGAACTGTACTTATTGACCAAATACTTATTTTTCACCTTAATTAAGAAATACTACCATGTGGTTTCCTGGATTTTTTATTTTTCTATTTTTTTTTTCGTCTCATAGTTAAAGTTTATCTATGATAAAAACCTCTCTCATTATTCTAAGTAGAAGAACTTGCACAATCACTGGCTGACTAAATACTTTTTGGCACCAGTGTATATGTATATATATGACAGGTGAAGTCTCTTATTTAGCAGGATAATTATACAGGGTATTAAAATGGGTATTTAAACAGAAGGGTATTATATGTATAGCTATTGGACTGGGTATCAAATATAAACAGGTTATTACACAGGGTAATAGTAATTGCACATTACATGTACATAATGTACCCACACTTACACATTAAGCACAATAAGATCATATTGCATGGACTCACATGAGCTCTTCTGTGTACCAAAGTGCAGCTCCAGGTCCAGATATTTCACCATGTCATGCAACTTTTCATAATCAGAAGTCTCTCCCAACTTCAAAAAGAAGATAAAGAAAAAAATCCCTGAATCCTTTAGTTTAATCCCCACACAAAAACAAAAATGGACTTGGAAACCGGATTGAGAAAAGGCCTGATATTTTATCCATTCTTAGTGCATTTTGAAAGGGTTCATACATCTTTGACTCCTATTGTTTTTCATGTTTTATCTACAAACTTTAGTGTATTTTAATGGGATTTTTTACACCACATTGAGCACATTTTAGATACATGTTTAAGTGTACCACCCTCCCTTCAATAGCCCTAAATAAAACTTTGTTAAAACAACTGCTTTCCAATGTGCATAAGCTTAAAGGGATATTGTGTAACCACTTCTTTTTTTACTGCCTGAAATCAATGACTACATTTACATACTATATGTGTTATTGTGATATTATTGGTGTATTATTACCCCCACTAATAATCAGATACGTTTTCATAAGCGAGGAACTTCGTATTACACAAAAGGCTGGTCACCAGTTAGGGAAGCACCGTAACAGTCTGCCATCTTGAAAGTAAAGAGCCTGGTGAGGGACAAAATAGTACTAACACGAATTAACAGCGCATTTCCCTTTTCTGGCAGATCAGTGTTATTGAGAAGCAGCGGGGAAATATCATTTTGAGATGCTAACACAACAACTGAAAGTCTGCACTACTACAGCACAATGCATTCCCATGTGCATGCAGCAGCAGCACAAAAAAAACGTTTCACCATCCCCAAGAAAATGAACTTAAAAGAGTACAGAACCCAAGACATTAAAAAAGACAATAAAAATTTCTCCTGGTGGAAAGACTAATGAAGGAGAAAGATTTTAAATTGCATGCTACAGTTTACATGTTTCTCCCTGAGAAGTAAGTGAACTGTACTGCCTAAATTAGAGCAAAGCTAAGTCTTTCTTTTCGGTTTAGTTGGAGATTGTTATTTTTACCATAGAAAGTATAACAGTAGACCCTGCAAAAAACAAAAAAACAAAAAAACATATCTTATTGGTACAGAATTGTAGGTTTACATGGGTTTAGTAGCTTTAGCCATGGTAAACACTGACTGTTTGCCACAGTAAATGCCAGAATGTAAGCATTCACTTCACTGACATGTCTGTGTTGTTGATTTTTGTCCTTTTCCTTTGCTTTACTCAAACATTTATTGGATGATATGGTTACATTTGCAACACGCTTTGACACATGGCAGGTACAGTCGCTGCAATACATGTTTAAGACGGTGACATGCAAGGGCAGAGGTTGGCAATTCTAGTACCTGAGGTCCGTTATCCAAAACTTTTAGATCCATCCTTGGTCCAACACATCTTAATTAAATGGCTGAGCCACCTCCTCAGTATGCAGCCAGTTCTTCCAGAGTCCTCTCAAGCATCTAATTACTTGATTCAGGTGTGTTGAACCAAAGGCACATCTAAAAGTGCAGGATACCACCCTCAGGAACTGGAATTGCCCACCCCTGTGCTAGGGTAAAGTGTTCATCTGAGTAAAATACCTCCATTATCCCACAATATCCCTTTAAGGTATTTTCTAAAAAATCAAACCTTCTACTGTGTAGATTAGTAAAACTAGTAACATAAAGCAGTAAAATATGTCTCCACAAAGCATTAACTATGGGAGGCAGATCTGTATTTTGGGAATAAAAACTGAAAACCCTTTTCCTTTACAATTGGGCAGAGCGTTATGGGCCATGATACATATAAGATCCCAATAAAATACTTTGAAATCAGTGCTTCTGATGTTACAAAATGTGGCCACGTTTAAGGGAAATTAAAACTTTTGCAAGCCTTTGAACAACTTGTTTGAACTTTTCTTTTTTTTTTTTAGAAACGTTTCTTAACTCACCTGTCCCCATATGGTTCCCTCTGAATTCTCAACCTGCTCCCAGCGCAGCCTCTTCACACTCATGTGGTGTGAGTCCATCCGAGACAGACTGGGTCTTGGCAGCGGTGGAGGGGAGCATGGGGGTGGAAGAGGTGGTGGAGGAGGTGGTCCCATATGCTCTGTGGGATCAGATAGGGAGTGAGGGAGGGACTGGGGCTGACTCTGGCTCTGAGATTGCTTGTGGTGAGTTTGGGCTTGATGCTGCTGTTGGGACTGCAGGAGGTGATGCGAGGGCTGAGACTGTGGACGGCCGGTTTGGGTGGCGGACTGGACATTATGCTGTGACTGATGGAGCTGGGGTAGGGGCTGGAAGGTGGAGCGGGTGGGTTGGTGAAGTTGGAGAGGTTGAAAAGTTGAGAGCAGTGGCTGTGGTCTATGTGGCTGCTGAGGAGGATGAATGACCTGAATGTGGTGTTGGTAGCTCTGGGGGGGAGGGGGCTGAGGGGTCATGTGGTGGATGTGGTGGATCTGAGGTGTACTGGAATGGTGGTGAGTCTGCTGGATGGAATGGGGTCTTTGAGGAGAAGGTTTAGTGGGCTGGGGTTGATGGATTTGTTGGATCTGCTGGTCTTTGTGTCTTCCTTGTAAGGACACATCTGTCTGATGATGGCCTTTGATACTCCTGCGACTCTGATGGGACTGGCTTTCACGTGTAAACTGGACTGGGAGGGAGGCAGGTTCCTGCTGAATTTCATTCAAAATTTCCGTGGAGGAGTGATGCGCCTTTGGTTGGAGCACTTGACCGGCTTGATGGAGGAGTTCTGTAGATGAGTGATGGGGCTTGTGTTCATAGACCTGATGGAGAAGCTCACTTGATGAATGATGGGCTTGGCCTCTGTGCATCTGGTGAGCCTGATGGAGAAGTTCGGTTGAGGAGTGGTGAGGCATCATTTGCTGCATTTGTTGAGATTGGTGTAACAGCTCAGCCGAGGAGTGATGGGCCTTGCCTTTGTGCATTTGGTGAAGCATTTCTGATGACGAGTAGTGAGCATGGGCCTGTTGCATTTGCTGAAGCATCTCAGTTGAGGAGTGGTGTGCCTGGGATT
Organism: Cyprinodon variegatus; assembly: GCF_000732505.1. Lineage (NCBI taxonomy): Eukaryota > Metazoa > Chordata > Actinopteri > Cyprinodontiformes > Cyprinodontidae > Cyprinodon > Cyprinodon variegatus. The sequence continues at coordinate 405,112 of NW_015150849.1, forward strand.
GGTGCAACTGATGGAGCATATCATTGGAGGAATGATGTGCTATACCTTGGTGGAGTATCTCTGTTGACGAATGATGAGGTTGGGGTCTCATGCCTTGATGACTTTGGTAAATTCCCTCTGCATACTGACCTTGCTGGCTAGGGCGGGCGGATTGGTGAGGGGAGGGCTGATGTGGTGGAGGCGCTGAACGAGACAACCGTCTGTGGTGTTGACTCTGGTGGGCCAGTTGCTGCTGCTGTACTTGTCGCATCATGTAAAGGGCATGGTTGGCATGTTGATGGGGGGTCTCTTGAGAGGGGAGCGGAGGCAATGACTGATGTAGTTGTTGGAGAGGAAGAGGTGAATGGGCTTTTTGTTGTGTTGGCTGAGCAGGCATAGACTGGTGACTTTGGTATATCTGCTGCATTTCTTCAAATGCTTGCCGCTCCTCATAAACTCGGCGCTCCTCAAAGGCCTTTTGCTCCTGGTAGGCTTGTAGCTCCTGTAGTGCCTTCTGTTCTTTGTAAGCTTGATGTTGTTCATGTACTTTTTGTTCCTGGTAAGACTGGTGCTGTTCATATGCTTGTCTGTCTTGGTAGGCTTTCTGCTCCTCATACATTTGCTGCTCCTCAAAAGCTTTTTGCTCCTCGTAAGCCTTCTGCTCTTCATAAGCTTGTCTCTCTTTTAAAATTTTCTCCTTAAAGGCCTGTTGTTCCTGATAAAGCTGTTGTTCCTCATAAGCCTTTTGCTCCTCATATGCTTGCCTCTCCTCGTAAGCTTGCTGTCTCTCCTGGTATGCTTTTAGCTCTTGTAAGGTGGCTCGGACCTGTAGATCTTCTCTTGTAGGGAGGACTTTATGCAAAGAGTGGCGTTTTGGTGGCAAATTACTACGTGGAGGTGGTGGTGGAGGGGGGCCAGATTTCCGTCGGATTGGCACATATGCCCTTGGCATGTGCTCAGGAGTGTAGGTAGTAGATTCCTGCTCTGGCTTGTGTTGAGGCTGACTTTGTGGAGGTGCTGGAGGAGGAGGGGGTGGGTCATTGAACTGAACAGGCGGAGGTGGAGGTGGTGTCATAGGGGGAGGAGGAATGTGATCAGAAGAAGAGGAATATGTGAGAGAGGATGCGTTCTCTTCACCGCTGCTGCTTTGGACGTCACTCGGACTGCTCAGCTCTGGAGCCACAAAGCCTCCATTTTCTTCCTCATCCACACCGAGCTCATCTTCATTATCTTCATCGTCTTCATCTGGGAATCCCATCTGCACAACATCCTGACATTAACACCAAGTACATACCATTAGACCTTTAAATTCAGAGTGAAACCTGTGGAAAACTTGAAACAAAAACAGAACTGGCAACTTTCTCTCACTATGTCTTAACATTGAATATAGTACATTTCTGATTAAGTAATGTAGTTTATAGTTCCAATAGATGTTCTCTAAAGTTACTAAACATTTGTACATATCAATTGAAGCATCTCCAGTAATCCGTGTAATTGTGCCCTCTATAATTATTCAAACTACCTTTTATAAAGGTAACAAGATTAAAGCATAAAGCCTGTTAACATGGTACCATGAAATTATGAAACCCTTTATGAAGAAATCATACCTACCTTTTAGTAGTTAAGTACTTTTTAATGTCAGATTCATTACTTTATTTAGTGGTAATTTTAGCCTTTCAAATTTTGCTTAATCTTTATATTTGTGGGTAAAGGCGGTATGCCCCAATTTTCATTTGGAGACAAATTAGACACGAGTTGAAACATATTACTGGTTAGTTAAGTATCTCATTTCATTAATCTACTATTAATTCATCACTGAAAAAGATGCCATTTTCTGTTTCTTGTGTTGAATACCTCTTCGTAGTCATTGTCAGGGTTCAGGAAGTCATCAACAATCGCAACCCTCTGTCCCAGCTGCTCGCTCAGAGCGTCCAGAAAGCGATCTGTGTCTTCTGAACGGGGAGGTTTGGAGAAGGTGTACCGCCGTTTGTTGCTGCGGTGAACAGGTGGGCTGGACGGGAAGTCTGTTTCCAGAGGTGAAGTAGGAGGGCTGTCCAGGCTTATGTAGGGATTAGACTCTCCACTGTTCTGGCTCGTCAAGCCTGGTTGGTAAAACTGGGATGAAGGTGGACTGGGAAGAGGATCTGGCCATGAAGAATGAGGGGAGGAGCCTTTTCGTCCCCCTGAGATAAATAATTATTATTGATATAGACACTGAGAGCTTATCATTAAAGGTATAGTGGAGGATTTTCACAAATATTTGAAAAGACCCGCCCTTTTTCCTCATGCATGCTCTGTTTGAAAGTTGCTGTTTGCATCACTCAAACAAGCTTACTTTCCACATGAAGATTTTCAATTCTTCCACTATGTCAGACTCACCACTGGTAAGTGAAAATGGGGATAAGCGCGTAGGACGGCCTTACATAAACATATCCCCAGAATGATCGACAGTTAAGAGGATCACTTAATTTGATGATCAACCCATAAAAAGAACATCCTCCACCATACCATAACTACATTGGCTTTATTGGATTCAAAAATTAGTTACTTTATTCATGTATGTAATTTACGCTATCTTTTCTTGGACCAAATTACAAATATACATTTTATTTACCTGTGTTAGCAATCGACATAGGAGACCCTGTGCGCGATAAAGGTTCCAGGTCCAGCAAACTCTCAGTAGCAGGAGGAGGGCGACCTTTTAAAGACTTGGACCTCTTGGCTGAGTACATATTTTCCAATTCAGCATACACAGCTGACAGCTTTTAACAAGAAAAATACACACAAACCGTTATAAGACCGTTTCAACAAATATTAAACAGTGTATATTCTTAATACAATTTGGCAGTGCTGCATACATTTGTTAGATTGTTGGGAGTCTCAGGAAGAGATGTTCCATCTCCTGACTGCCTTTCTCCTGGAGCCAACCTCATAGTCTCCAGTCCTTGCTCTGCACGGACACCTATGTTCATACAATAACTTTATACATACCGTGGTTTTAAAATATACTTTGGTAGATGTTGAACCATTTCAGCAAAACATCGTAGATGATAGAGTCTCTAATTGTTAGCCAAAACATTTATTAAACCATAAAAGATTCAAATATAACTGAAAACAATGGTAACTATGGAGCTAAATAAGCCACCACGATCATGTAAAAGATCAACATTAGATAATAAAACTCAGCATGCAGTCTTCTTAAGTCCACATTTGCCATCAGATTTGGTAATTTTGTTTGCCCTAAAATGTAGTTGGGCTGCCATAATTGGAATGTCCTGCTTAGCTGCATACATTTCACCATCTTAATGTGGTGTGGAGCTTCAATACCTCAATGATCTTTTTAAATGTCTTTGCCCCCCAGTAGAGCATAACTATTATTGCGTGGCCAGAAAGTTTGCTTATGCTGTGGCTGCAGAGGTGTCCTGAATGTCAGAAGAACTTGGATAAACCATGGAGATGTGGCTTTTAGCCAGAGTATCCCAAGCTGTAGGCCCCCTCTGAGGGTATTTCTGCCAAAACTCATTTTAATCATATCCTTAATCTCCTCTCCATTTCCTTCTAAGAGGAGGGAAATTATTTTAGACAGTAGAATCAGTAGTTATGCTATATCAAAACTGACATCCAGATTGACTCCCTTCTAAGAAGACTGAATGCTTTAAATAAATTAAAAAGGTGTTTCAACAAAATATGGTTTTAAGGGTGTGTACACCAACCAGGTCATTGTGCAATTCAAGTGTTTGTATCTGCTGCCCTTAAGAATTTAGCTTTGAAGTTAAAGTGTAGATTACATGAATAACATTAATGGTGATACAAGTTTTGAAACGACTTCTCATAATATCTTTGATGTCGCACATACCTGACATTTTGCACATTTTACATTTAAAGATTATGAGAGTGAGTCTGACACTGCTTGTGGTCTCAAGTGTTAGTTTTGTTCCTGATGCAGAGATATCAAATTTCAGTACCCATTCCCAAGTGTGTGCCAATGACCAGGTCATCAGAGCTACGTCCCCTAACACTACTCCTGTATGTGGTCCCTGTCACCCTCATGGAACTGCTACGGCGGTGGGGCTCAGGGGCAGCAGACTCAGGCTCCGGAGGAGGAGGGGGAGGAGGAGGAGGTGGTGGAACTGAAAAACACATACAGGTCATGCAGAGGAAGAGGAAACAACGTTTGCAGGATCACAGCAGTTCAGCATATCATTGATTTACCTCCAGATAACCAAGAGACTCTGAAAAAAGAGTCTATTTGAGCCAATATCCAGTGAAATATTACAATAAATGTGCACAAACCTGGTGCTTTATATCCAAGAAATCGAGAAATTTTGTTCTGGCAGTGTTCCTGTTCTTCATAGGTCAGCAGCTGGTAAACAAACTGCCAGATCACCTGTTTGGCTGGAGTATCAAGCACTGGGAACACATCCACAATCAGCGTGTCGACGTTCCTGTAACCAAGGAAATACAGGCAGGGTGACAGAGGTGTCCTGGCTGTCAAGCCAGAGGTCCAACACTGATTTGGAAAAAAAGTGTAGGTTAAACTCAGGGACTACCCTGCAGACATGTGATCTAAACCATACAGAACAAACATGAGTGGTATAAGATTTTTTAAACGTCTGCTTTAATCTGATTTAATCAATACATCCTAACTTTTGATTTGTGTAAAAATGTTAATAAAGTATGACAATACTTACCTGTCGCATACAATTTTAAATAATAAGGGATCTAAGAAGTTCAATTTTAGTACAATCTTTAAAAAAAAGTGAGACAACGAACAACATCAAAGTTGAAGTAAAAATCTATTTTACTATATTTACAACAAAATAAGAAGAAACTAGAACAATAAAATATCTTTCAAGATCTCTGGACCAAGTCTAAAAAGCCTGACTTTCCTTAATATGATGATTGTATAAATATCATCAAACAGAAATATAAAATCAAATAAAAACAAAAGTATTTATCAAATATATAATATAATAATATAACAAAAAATGAAAAATATAAATTATAAATAATATGAAAGGAAATACGAAAAAGGTTTGTTTTAATAAATGTTTTTGTCCAACAAATGTTTGTGTTTTTTTATTTCTGTTTTGTCTTTTTACTTATTTGTACCACAAGTTGCAGTTTTCTACACTCTGGGTCCACAGCTAAACCCCCTGAGCATCTCTTAACCTCTAACTCTAGCATTCATGACAACATCTATTTCAGTTTTATTATTTGATGTGGTGGATCACTTGACCCTATTTATCTAGTTACTTTCCACTCTTCCTCCTCCTCCTGATTCTTACAGCTCACCTGTGCTGAAAGAAGTTCTCCAAAGCCTTGCAGATGGTATACCTCTCCTGGATGGTAAGCAGATGTTCCAGCTGTTGTCCAAAGGTGCGCCCCTGAACCCTGATGCTGGGTGGCAGGATGTCAGCCACCCACTGCAGAGAGACGAGCACCGGAGAGCGTGCCCGGTCTGTGGAAACGCCGCCCCCGGCAAGGTCCTGCTCGGCCAGGGGAAAAGTAGGCGGGCCTTCCTCCACTACCAGGGTTGGCATGGCTCCACTTCCTTGGAGCATGGACACAACTTTTTCATGAGAAGAGGTCCTGCAATTCGAACAAAATGTACACAAAACAAAGTGCAATGCAGAAACATTAAAAAAACTGCTTTTGACTTGGATATGGAGAGAAAACAGAAAAAGAACACACTATTCACTGAAAAAGCAGCAGATCCTTTTATGCTTTATTCTTGAAATAGCTACTGAGTTGTGACATGCTCTGTACTCACAGAAGACAAACACTTCTACATTCTTTTATCCATGTCCTTTTCATCCCTTGTCTTTAAAGTTAAGCTATTTTTAGACAAAAATGGAAATATGCAGTGTGGTAGCTGTTGGACCCACAAACAGACACTCTAACAGCCAGACATGTTAAGATGTTTAACATAGTTTATCTTATGTGGCATAATTAGCTCAGTTTGAAGGAAAATATGTAAAAATATATATACGATCAACTTAATCAGGAAGCTAACCTCATGTCCAGTCCATTCAAGAAAAGGATCCGATCTCCTGGTTTTAAACCTGCCTTGTCTGCAGGGCTCCCTGCAGAGCAGCAAGAATAGAGCAGGGATAACATTTCACAATGATCACTGCTTAGCAGATGTGTAGCGTCATAAATATGTAACGAATTTCTGTTTACTGGTGTTGCAGTTAAAAAGAAAACCCAAAACAAACACAAAAAAAACATACAAAAACTTACCAGGGATGATTGAGTCAATCCACACTGGAGCATGGCCTCTGAGGGTGAAGCCAAAACTCATGTTGCCCTTACAGACTCTCACTGTCCTGCAGAGACAGATTTCAGGTTATATTAAAAAAACAGTGACTTCAAATGCAAAGACTGAAAAAGAAATGAATAAATAACAATATAATGATGATGTTTGGAATATGTCATTATAGACATAAAAAAGATGTTTCAATGGGTTGAGATTTTAATCAATGCACCTATTTGTATCCGCCTTTGGTAACAGTTAGCATTCTGACTCTCAGGGGAAATGCGAGGGGTTTAGAGTCAGCTGCTGCTTGGTGAAACTTAGGCCCAAAATTGTTTATCTACAACCATAGCTCTACCTACAGCAGAACAAGGTATCTATTTAGGTTTGCTCGGCTTCATTGGGTTTGTTTGTTGCACTCCATATATTAATTATCCTTTCATACACTGATTAACTGATACTTGCATCTTATATTTCTAATTAGTTTTGGTATATATTTGGCTATAGTCTGTATTTTTGCCATTTTAACATTGGCAGATTTTCACCAGAGTTTGGGAGGATGTACTTCCCCTGGTGGAGAAGTTTAAAAATCTTGGGGTCTGTTCTCTGTTCTCCCACCAGGAGGAGGCCCAGGGGCAGAAGAGGATGGATGGATGGATGGATGGATGGATGGATGGATGGATGGATGGATGGATGGATGGATGGATGGATGGATGGATGGATGGATGGATGGATGGATGGATGGATGGATGGATGGATGGATGGACAAGTATAGCTTGAGTTAGCTGGTCTGGCCTTGATTACAGCCTGATTAACTGTTGTAACTTTATTCCAGCTGAGTGTGCAAACATTCCTCCCTCACCGATTTCCCATAAGAACCAAATTGTTACTTGATACAGACCTGCAGTTGGTGGTGGTGCCACCAGAGTGGCCAGCTATGAGGGAGGTGGTCTTGCGCATGCCTCTGGCAGGTGGCACCACGCCTTCCTCTGCGTGGGTGCGTGGCACTGAGCTGGCCCTGGTGGAGACGAGCAGACGCTCGGGGTGGTCCTCGCTCCTGCTGCGGCGGAGGTGGCTACGGCTGGGGTCGCTGAAGCTGCGGCCCTTCAGTCTGCTCATCAAGCTCTGAGAGACAACCTCGTCGAAACGCTCCCGGTGCTTTTTGGGAATGAAGATCCTGGCCAACATTGCGGAAACACGTAATAAAAAAAAAAAAAATCAAACTGAGAACAAAAGCTTAAAATGATAACATGTCAACATTTCAACACAAATCCCTTCTAAAGTTTGAGTTATTGCTTCCAAATTTCTTCAGGTCTCCACCGGAAAACAAATAGTCCATTTGCTTTATAGAAGGACAGAAACAAGTTGAAGAAAACTAGTCCAATATTTAAATAAGAGTTATCATGCTTGCGTGCGATGAGCACAGCAGCTGTAGGTAAAAGTGTTCAGAATCAGTACAGCTCACTGCTACTAATCCAGAAAAGGAGGGAGCTGAGTGTAAGAACACCTCTGGGAGAAAGCACTCCACTCCGCAACGGATGGTATTTTTTTCTACTCTTATAATTCAACATATTGCTCCTTTTAAAGCAAAGAAAACTAATAACTGAAGCAATACCAGTGCATTTTAGCCTGTGATAATTGGTGTGTTGAACAATGCTTCTGTAAACCGGCTCATAGTGCATTTTCTGTGCAGCAGAAGTTAATTTATTCAAATAAGAAAGTTGCCTAGATTGGAAAAAGACAAGAGGGGTTTGCATCTGATTACTCCAATGCAGAACAAAATAGATATACTTTTCAAATCCCTTTTATGACATTTTACTTCCTGCAGGAGAATTCCTCATCTCCAATCAGTTAGGATAAAGAAAAGTTCCTTGCATAGAGAATGTGTTTTTTTCCCTTATCTTCAAGAGCATTAACAGCATATAAAAAAAGTAAAAGGCACAATTTTAATGAGTGGTCAAAAATCCTTAATTTCCATCTCAACTGCGTAATGGTGCTAGCTCACTCATCAATATATCTCTTGTTTTTGTGTCTTAGGAGTTTCTGCTGTGCAGAGGAGGGAGAGAAAGCCTTTGGTTTCACGGAGTGCATCATTTCCGAGATGCCACCATCATACATAGGACGACTTATCATTCAGGTTGAGCAGTGAAGTGAATTAAATGAATTAAATATCTTCTCTGTACAGATTGTGCCAATTCTAAGCCTGATCAGCTCTGACAAGTAACTATCATAACTGTCTAAATGTAAAAAATCTGGGGCCTCATTTATAAAGCATTGCATGGAATCCATATTGATTTTTAAAAACATGTGCATGCATAAAATTTAAGCAATTTGTACCACAGAGTTTGCATCCAAGGCGCCACCTCATGTTCGGCCCCCTGGACGCCCACATTCAACCATAATTGCTTTATGCAAAGCACCACTGATCAATATTATTTAATGATTACCAATGGCAATCAGACAGAGCAAAAAAAGCACAGTTTAACCGAGGCATTGGTAAGTAAAGTGGAACGTTAGATAAAGATATTTGGTAGTCACCGTAACAGGAAGTGACACCGACAGAGTCTGATTTATGGACTGGACATTATGGATAAATTCAGAGAATAATTTTGTTCCTCAAAGAGTGTTCAGACAAATAACCCCCTAACTCTACCCTAGTCAATATTTGCTGATTATGTTGGAAACTTGTAAGGAAATCTGCACTGGTAAAAGCTGTAATTAAAAAAATATGGGAAAGCAGTACCAATCTACATCACTGTGATAAGCAAAAACTGGTTGAAAAGACATTTAAAAGAGAACATGATTTACATAGAAACAATGTCTACATTTGGTTGAAAAGTGAAAGGTGAAAAGCAGTAGTTTTCAGATCATTGAAAAGACTTTGAAAACTGGGTTTGAATGGTCTTTTCAGTGTCTTTTATTGGACTTAAGTGGGACAAAATCAGACTGACCAGATACAGCCCAATTTTCAACAACTATTTCTGGACAAAATCAATATTACGATGGACCGACCAAAAGTGGCCTAAACACCACCATCTAAATGACGTCTGGTGTTTGCGGGGAAATTCACCTAAAAAGACTTTATTGGAGGAAAATAACAGAGGCAGATGAGTCAAAATTTGAAAGTAAATCCTTCCCAATTACAAACATTTAGGGATTTTTTTTACAAGACTGAGTCCTGGTCAAAATATGCTATCATGTTACATACTAAGTAAAGAAAAATGAATGCTGATTTTAAATCAAACAGTGCTTCAACAGTCTTAGCTAAAGGCTATGAACACATGAACCACAAATTCATCATTTTCATCTGTCATATTATATATCGAAATTATACATTGTCAAACCTTTCACACCACTCAAAACTGAGAGCCACTATGTATTTGAATCCAGTCAATTTCAGTGCTAAATATAACTTCCGACATAATGCTATAATTTTTTTCCAACCATAGACCATTCAAACTCAACTTGCACATCACATACACTTTCTAAAAGCACATACTCCTTTTCAAGTATTGCAACATATCCATAGAAAATACATAGTTTGGCAGCAATGCTAAAGTGTTTTTCTCTTTTCCAATCTGAGGACCCATTGCAACAAATGCAATCTTTAAAGGGAATCCTTAAATAACTGCTGATTCACAAGGGGGTATTTTGCTGGCTGACTGACACCTACCTTCTCCCTATAGCCTCACTCAACAGCAGAAATGCTTAAAATAATACATAAAGAAAACAGTTTGTAGGATGTACTCTACAGTATTTGCTGTTTTATAATCACAAGACTGTGTTCTCTGTTGCATTCAAGCAAAACCATGTAGATTGCAAACTACTGGGAGATTGCGTATAAGTAGGTGACAGTGATTAAATGCTTTGTGCATTCTTTCAGGAAACACAGTCAACATTTTCCTAACGGGATAGTCATCAGCCACACCATGCTGCAAAGTTATCTTCATGCCCTGTTTTTATGTAATATCAGGATGACGTCTTAATCTCAGTGACAGACGCAGATAACCACAGGCTGCAGAATCTAAAGGAGGCATGAGGACAGAAAGAGAGAGGGCACAGAACTAGAGCTCTTTCTAGGACGGGGTCATGTAGCTATTTGAAATGAATCTGTGCCGTCTGTAGTTTACAGTTTATGTAGGCCATATAACTTCCCTGAAAAACACTCACATCCCCGATGATTTTTTACTGGCCAGGGCTGGAAAGTGAAGGAGCCCACTGAACATTGTTCTATATTTTGTGCATCAAAATGGTAAGGGATGAAGTTGGATGGCTGGTTGGTAGCACTTTCTTAGGTTCTATGTTAAATCATTATCACATCTTATAAACTCTGGACTCATATTTCCCTATCAATACATTTCTATTATCTTTTTCAAGAAGCATAAAACTACATCCCAGAACATCTACAGTGCATACAGAGAGTGCACTTCTTCCACAGTTAGTCATGTTACAATTCAATTCCTGATGGTATTAAATTAACACACAATATGCTGTCATGTCAATGTCAAAAAGGATTTGGATGTTGTTGCTAATTTATTAAGAAAATAAATGTACCTTGTTTATCCAACTCTGGTAGGAATTCCAGCCTTAGGTCTTCTTGTAGAATATGCTAAAAGGTAGCTCACCTATCTGTGGATAGTTTTACCCATTCTTCTTTGCAGTAAATCTCAAGCTCCTTCAAGTTGAGTAGGAGATATGCGTGCAACAGCCATTTTCAGTTATTTCCAGACGTTTAAAAAAATCAGGTCTAAATGGCTTGGTATCTACAGGACATTCAGTGGTTTTAAAACAACTTCTTTAAGATCAATTGCTCTGGAGCAAGTTTTTATACAGGGTATCTTTGTACTTTGCTGCATTCATCTTTCCCTTTTACCCAGAGGTGCAAAACTCATCTTTGTATCTGGTCATGTCAGCATGAACATTCCTTAAAATTTGGTAAATTTCAGTTGTATAAATGAAACTTTTTAAATCATTATTCTATTTATTCTGCTCTGTTATAATAATGTTACCCTCACTTATTTAGCAGTTTTAGCCATCATAGGTTTTATGACATCATTATCTTTTTTTTCCCTTGAGCGCTGAATAATTCAGGCTAGATTCAACCCACGGGCCTTAAGTTAGAGACATATGCTCTAGCATGACTATTCTGCTGGTTCCTGCTACTGAAAAACGTCCCCATAACATGATGCCCCCACTACTATGCTTGACTGTAGGGATAGTGATGGCTTGGTGATAAACTGGTTGCCTTCAAACATGAGAGTTCAATTAGGTGCCTTTTTGCAAAACAGGAGATAAGCTCTCCCTTGTGCTTTCATGAAGGAGTGGCTTTCATCTGGCTGCTCTTTCACACAGGCCTGATTGGTGGATTGCTGCAGAGATAGTTAAGGTAAGTTATCCTCTGATCACAGAAGATAGCTCTGACAGAGTTACAATGGGGTTCTTTGTCACCTCCCTCACTAAGGTTCTTCTTCCCTGATGGCTCAGTTTAAATGGATGGCTCGATCAAGGAATTGTCCTGCTAGTTCCAAGCTACCTCCATTTACCAATTATGGAGGCCACTAGGCTTATTGGAAACCTTTAAAGCACTAGAAATGTTTCTGTATCCCTCTGCAGATCTGTGCTTCAGGCTAATCCTGTGTCTGAGGTCCACAGACCATTTCTTTGACTCCATGCTTATTGTTTACTTTCTGTTATCCGCTGTCAACCATATATAGAAAAAAAGTGTTCCTTTACCTAAAGGTGGACTCCATGCTGTAGAAACCTCTTAAGGACAATCTGTGGAAAACTATGCAATTTTGAACGTGCTGGTTAAGGCTGTGAATACTTTCATAAATGTGATGTTTAAACTCTACTCTATGATGTGAATATACAGAAACTATCGCCCCTACAGCTATAGTCACAGCTGGTGAAGATAAGCTAAAAACATGAAGAAAAGAACCTGTCGTGAAAATGTACGTTTATGTTAATAACCTGTTAAGTGACCTGCAGAAACAGAACACAGGTTATAACCTCCTCTAAACAATGTAGGAAGATATAAGTGATGGTCTAGGATAGACCATCTATTTGCTTCCATGTTGTCTATACTCCAACATTACAAAATGTTAAATGATAAGAAAAAATACTGTTGTACTTTCAAAAAGGGTGTGCAGGATATTTTAGAAGCAGAGGTGCTAAGAATCTGATTATACCAAATTGTAGAATTTTACTTACAGGAGTTGATTTGCTCTAAAAAAGATCAATTTAAACTTTTGTGCTTTCTTTCACTAAAGTTGGATGTAGGCCTCAGGATGCCCTAAATTATAAGGAGGCCGAGAGGAGTCTATAATTGGGTCTGAGGGAGGGGTGGATCAAGGACAATGCACAGAGGGATGAATGACAAATGCAATCAGCTGGGAAACTCATTGCAAAAATAATTATTAGCAGACCCACTTCTGATCAGCCAGTTTGACAGATGAGCCAAGCATGAGTTTGCAAACCCAAGGCACATTATAAGCCACAGAGCAGTAAATTCTAAGCCGGAGGATAATAGGACTGTCAAAACCATTTCACAACAGAGTTTTCTTCTAGAATGGCATTGTTTTTTGTTTTTTGCAGATTTAGAAATATTAAATATTATCAGATATGAGCGATACTTCAAATTTAGCATCACACTATGCCTTAATAAATGCAGTTGCATGTCAGCAAACCATAAAAAGCACAACATGCTTAAATTAAAGTAAAACCATCGTACCTAAAGTGTCTAGAAAGGCTCCTATCTCTTCCCATGGCTCCTTGGGGCTTTGAGGAAGTGCCTTAGTTTAGTTGAGCAATTCAAATGCCTCTTCTTTATCCCAATGATTCTCCATGCGGTTGGTACAACTCTCCCAGACAAAGGAGGAGGAGGAAGTTGTTCTGGATCTAAGAGCATTCACTGCAGATTTGGAAACCAGCCCAATGAAGAAAGAGAGAAGATGTGACTCAGGGAGGGAGAAAACCTGAAGAGTGGCTGTAGTTTACATCCTTCCACACTATTGAAAATTCTTCATGTGGCATCTTCAACTGTTGTCCACCTTCACGTTTGGGGCGGTGCTCTTTAGGTTGTCCCATTTCTAAGTGCCCTTATGGAAAGGTAAGAGTTGGAACCGACACAGGCCGATTCTCTCACCGACAGCTGAAAGATAATCCTCCTCATTAGGTTGTTCATCATTTCTGCTGTCAGAGGTAGTAAGTGACAAATCTTCCAGCCCCTCAGAGGAGGAAGGAAAGAGTGAGTTGAACAGAAGTGGGGAGGGAGAGACGGAAGAAGTGGAAAAGAGAAAGGAGTCCCTGTGGAATTTCATAGGCAGGTCAGCACAATGACTGGATCCATGCAGGAAACAGAAACACTCATAAGCAGACATACAGCAGCTTTAGCTTTCTCTCCTTCTGCAAATTTCTTGGTCACATTTTCTACTGTGTGCATCCATTTCTTGAATCATATTGTCAGAAGAGGCAAGCAAACATTTGCTGTAGCTGTATACTTAATCCAAGTGCACAAAAAGGAAGGTTTAATCCTTCACATGCAAAATGTTTACAAATTAAAATTAAATTAAAATCTATTTTCCCAGGCAGATGATTTCCTAGAGATTAATCTTCCTGGGAAAACAGAAAATAGAAAATGAAGGACTGAATTGTTGTTACTTACTTTCTAACAAAGTATATTTCTCTGATTATGCCAAGTTCTCTTCTGACTGGACGATAAGCTCTTAAAATGTCTCCTTATCTGAAATCTCCCACTATTAAAAAAAAAGAGCTACACAGAACCAGTAAATCCATCAACATGCTTTTCCTGACCATGTAAAATTCAGGTCTAAACTCTCTTTCTAGTGATTCAGTTTTATTAAACAATTAACCTTTTTTTGCACTAGATATGTTTCTACTTTGTCTAATTTTGTGTCTGGAGCATTTGCTTTATCACTTTCCATGTATCGACACTCTACCAGCTGTCCCTACATGACTTTCTGGTTTACAAACAAAGTTGGATAAAGAGAATGTCAGGCAAATTATATATAATTTATTAAATGGCCACACCGAAATCACAAAAAACTAATTTGAAAGCATCAATTAACCCATTAGAGGGTCAGGCCTGCCATACATAATATTAGTAATTACAGGTTACAATAAATATGGAGGCACCACATAAGTTCCACCAACGTTCCAGAGGTTAGTTTTCCTCTACAACGGATTCATTTCAAATGAAAGAAACACCAATAATCTCTCTTGTAATAATGTTATTTTTTTTTTTAAGTCTAGGCTTTTTATCAATTCTCAGCTTGAGGAAGTGTGATGTTGTGCTGCGATCTTAAATACTAAATACTACTAAAGCTAATAAAGCTTAAGCTTAAAGCTAATTCCTTTATTTACTTTAGTCTTCCAGCACTGGAAACATCAGTGTGAAAACTAAAACCTGCTATTTTAGCAGATGTTTTAGATTAAAGTCAATATTTTTAATAAAGACCTTGATTTTTTTTTTCTTTAAAAATCTTTAACTAGAAAATATATTATTTAAGCATTTTTAAGTGGACATGAAACACCTGTTCCTTATTTTAGACAAAGTGGCTCTAATAACGTTAAAATGTTTGGAATGAAAGTAGTTAGATGATGCAAAACAGGTCCAGAATTCAAATGTGTAGTGAGTTACCATTATCCTGAATGTGTTTTCTCCCTTTAAAGATTTATATTTAGATGGTTGATCTTTATTTTCTTATTCATAAACTGTCACTTTTAGCTGTAGCACAAGTCTGTAGAGCAGTAAATGCTTGTATCCTGGTTTGCTTGTGTGTGTTTTTTTTTTACTTAATTAAAATCATTAATAAGTAGACATAGTGTCATTGGCAAATAAAATCAGTTCTTTGTTTTTTTAATTATCAGTTTCAGTGTTGCTGAGATTGTCACTCAGAAGTTTTTTTTTATTATGTTTAGTAAATCATCATCTGAGGAACATAGGAAAGTATCTTTGTTTCTGTAACTTTTTTTAAGTAGATTGTTTTGTTTCAGGAAATAAAAATCTGTATTGCTAAGTTTTGATAGATAATATAAATGAATGATTTATAAATACTGATAGAATAAACAATATCGACACTACATCACCATGACAGACTAATTTACTTCAATTAAATTCATCACAGCATACTAAAGCTAGTTTAAAAACAGCCTATGGTATTTCTGACTTGCCTCTATTGCCACTGAACATAATGGAGACGTATGAGTCCGAGGACCTTTGAGCTCAGCCAAAATGTAAGAATTGACAACCATGAGTGACTCAAAAATCTAAAAGAGAATTTATCAAATAAGTAGGCTGCTTAAAAATAGAAAACATCCTGCGGCAGACAGAGCACAGTGTGGCCCAGCTGATCAGGCCTTCATGACACGAGATAATAAAAAGTAAAACTTTATAAAAGCCTTTAAAAAACACCTCATGTATTTCAATAAGAGACCTCCTGCAGGGTTGGGTTGAAGAGCTTTTACAGCTGTGTGCAGAGCGTGCCACTAAAGACTGTCACAGGAAGTGAGTGTTATTAAGGGGAAGATGGTGACACACTGGGATGCACAAATACGAGATGGAGACAGCATGAAAATGAGAGCGGTTTGGTCACAGAAACAGACAAATAAATGAATAAAGGTGAGCCCTAGTTGGTGATAAGGTTCCCCAGTCATCATTCTATGCTGAAGTTGGCTCGTTTGATCGATTATTGAAGGTTTTAAATTTGTAGATTTAATCAAACATGACGATTAAGTCAAGCAATCTAGCTGGTGTGTAAAGCTGTTTTTATATACAGGAGAGCCATAACAAAGTTTAGTATTACTTCCGTTTTATTTTTAAAGTAACAGAACAGTAACAGTAGTTTAGGATATTAGCAGTGGCATTTTTAAGAGATTTTCATCAAAATAGCTATTTAATAAAAATCTGAAAGATGAATCTGTGTGCACTGTGTAATTTTTCCATTTACTACCATCCTGGCTCAAAGCAAATGTGTTGTGTTTTTTTCCCTAAACAAACCTTTATAACACAGTTATTGCCTCCATTGACTAAGCATCCTTTTTTGTAATCACTGATAGTACTCTAATTTCAATTATTTCTGTATTTAATCTGTCTTTTTGCTGAACAAATTCATTATAAAAGCTATTGCTACCTTTAGCTATAACACTATTGTTGCTCTTCACCAGCAGCATTTTGTTTCACACATTAGTCAAGTCGTTGCAGTGAGATAGCAAATCATATATGCTTTTATAATATGCAACAACATTTCCACATGCAATCTGCACAAAACCATGTATCTGGCTCTGTATTGCAGTCCTCATGTAGTGTTTTAAGGAAAAGAGAGGATTTGTGCAATCCTTAACTATATTATCTGCATTAGATTTTGTTGATCTGTATTTCCCAGATTAGAGGATTACTAATTGTTTTTGCTCTCTCTGCCCCCATAGACTGGCCTGCTGTGGCTGCTGTCTTTGCTGTGTATCGAATCACCTCCTCATTGTCATTGCCACTGAAGGGCTTTGGGTTTTTTTGTTGTCTACTGATTTCAACTGATGGGTGCTAATCAGTAGCGTTTGCTCATTGAAAACTGGGGAGGCTAAAGCTCCCCTGCAAATTTTGTAAAATTTTTGTAAAATTTGCATTGTGCTAAAATACACTTAATTTCATGAGTATATTGTAATAAGCTGTTGTGGATGCTCTTGAATATGATCTCCCCTCTGCTCTAGAGCAGCAGGATGCAGCCTGTCAGTCCCTATGCACAATCTGTAAATCCCCGTCCATGCATTGAAGCAAGCAGAGAGAAAGTAGGGCCCTGATTGGATAACGCAAAAAAAAAAAAAAAAAAAAAAACATCCAGTGAGGCTAAGCTTCATATTGTGTATATGAAGCAGGGGTGGGTCGTGAAGCTGGCTGGTAGATGCTGATTGGCAGAACACGGTAAAAGATTATTGACCGACAGCGACCAGACAAAAGAGAGGTTTTCCTCATGAGTCGAGAGAGCACAACGCGATCATTCAGTAAGAACAGAACTATTTGATTGATTGATTGATTGATTGATTGATTGATTGATTGATTGATTGATTGATTGATTGATTGATTGAATGATTGATTGACTTAAATGATCTCACAGTGGAGAAATGTACTCGTTACATTAGCTCAAATAGTCAAAAGGAGAAGAATGTGCCAAAGGAAGAAAAAGGTGCAGGAGATTTATACAGTATATACAGCGTGTCCACATATGACAGCTTTTTTTTTTCACCTGTTGTAATACATTTTTAGTCACTTCCTGTGACAAAAAATGTAAATAAGTTTTATTGCCCTGTTTTCATCTTGTTAATGTTTTATCCATTTGTTTCTTTACCATTATAGGGAAGCAACTTGTGAGGTAGCTTGTTGTTAGGTCAGCCATGATGGTAGTTACAGAATATGTTACGTATGGATATAATTAACACCCCTGAGGCTTCCCTGTTTCAGAGTACAGTGCTAATACTAAGCATGGTTACTTTGGGTTTTTCGCTATGAGTAACAAGTTATTCCTCTCTACTGTCACCTTATTTTTGTACAGGATGAAATATCATTGGATGGAAGAAAATGAATGGACTGAAATACTAGAAGATGGGACTAATCACCATTTTAGGGGATTCCTCTCTATCAGGCTATGTGCAAAGTTCCTCTATTGACTTTTATAAAAGTGAATAGTGTTAGTATAATAAAATAAAAACACCATCCCAAGAGCCGACCTAAAGCAGCAGTTTGTTTTTATTTTAAAAAGCATACCTGGAATATCCCTTTAAATCTGTAATTAGTCCTACAAAACAGATTTTTTTTATGGTCAGAATTTCCTGGAGTCCCCTTAAGAAGTATAAGATGCGGAGGAAACCATTTACACCAAAACAACACCCCGAGGCTGGGCTTGTGGGCAACCTGGAAGCTCAATTCCCTGCAATACGGCAGATTACAGTAAGATTATCCTTAATTTATAATAGATAAGTTTTACCATGTGGAGCAGTTAGTGAAATCCTAAAAACCTGCATACCATGTTAGGAATTGGGACAACTGGCACAAACAAATGGATCACAAAGGGAGAACAGATGAGAAGATTGCTCATTATGGCCTGCACATCTTCACAAAACAAACCAACACACAATTTTAGCAGAGCTAAGGTATCTGAATATAGCAATAAATTCTCTACAGAGGGACTGGGGCTCTTATTGGGATGAGTTTCTATATTTTCTGCCTTCACGGCTGAAAGAAAATAGCACCACTTATGCATAATTAAATCCTGTGCAAAACAAAGAAAGCAAAGCATATTCACAGCCAGCTTTACGAGGAAAAGGGCGGTCAGTAAACATACATCAGAAACTGATATAGATCAGCTATGATGTCCTTTAGGTCAAGATAGAACAGATTAAAAGCCGTAAAAGTATTATTTTTATTAACAAGCAATAAACCACTACATGACATGAAAAACCTTGACAGCAAACTTCCCGACAGGTTACATTTCACTGGTTGAAAAACTGAAACCAAGCCAAGCTGTTTTCCAGCACTCACCTGAGGCAGCAGTTCATAATTCCTCCCAGCAGCAAACTTCAAAGCTACAATGTCTGCATGTGTGTGAGAAGCATCTGCATGATTCACTGCGTTCATACGTTTGCACATCTCAAGCACCAGCAGCAAACTGGCTGCAGCAGCTATGAGTTGTGTGCTGAAGAGGGAATTTGATCATCCAGTGATGAGATCCTTACGGCACAAAAATAAAAAAATAATAATAATAATAACAGACTGAGCTTTTCACAGAGAGAGAATCTCAGCTGACAGGGAGGAAGAGGAAACAAAGAAATCAACTGAGAGAAAGTCAAAGTGAGAGCAAATGAGACAGTCAGGCGAAGTGACACACATAAAACTGCAAACATGAGCAGCGGTGTTGTGCTTAGGGACTTGCTTTTCCAATCACTGCTGAGCAAGAAGAAATGCAAGCAGAAGGTTTATAATCAGGATGTACAGTTCCTGAAAGGTGAGAACAGATGGGTGACATTTAGGCACATAGGGATAAAGCTGAGTGGTGGATATGTGGGAAAACTCATTCATTGGAGAGCCTGACACTGCAGTCAAATCATGAAGGAGTGGGGTGGGTCTAAATTATTTATTTCATTGTGGATTTAAGCAATTTTTGCTCCCTCACTGAGCTCCACTGTCATGTAAGGCTATACTACTATGGAAAGCACTCTGCTTCAAAGTCCAGGCATATAAAACACGGAACATACCTCAGTTAGATTTGTTGAAAATGTTTGGCTCATCTTTTTCCCTTCAGAACCAGTTGATCATGTATTTAGTAAAAAAAAAAAAACAATGTATTGGAAGGAAAGGAATTTGCTGTTATGGAAACCTGGAAGTTATGCTTCAATATTTACAAGCAAAAGGTTTGGCTGAAAACCTTATATACATTTATTTATACACACAGATATATATATATATATATATATATATATAGAGAGAGAGAGAGAGAGAGAGAGAGAGAGAGAGAGAGAGAGAGAGAGAGTTGTTTCTTCTGCTCCAAACATACAATCTCACACACACCTACTGCCTCAATCCCAGAGGCGTAGCCAGAAAATTTTTATAAGGGTGGCCAGGCAATAACCAACGTACACTGAGGGGTGGCTGTACGTGGATAGGCTACAGAAACTTAGGGTCAAGCCAAAGGTAAGACAAACTATACTTTCCTACAGTCTTTGCTAACGAATAGAATAAAATCCTTTCAGGTTTGAGTTCTGGAGCAAATGTCTTTTCCATTGTCATTATTTACCTACTTTTATCAATAATCATTCTGCATAAAATTGGTATTTATAAGTCATAATACCTACATAAATTGATTATTTAATACATTCTTATTAAAATAGTTATTTATCTTTGATTTCACTGAAGACTCCTAGATGACTTGCAAAGACACATCGTTTTACCTTTAGCCCATATAACACAAAATCTAGTTCTAAAAAGAGCATGAATTCTGTACTTATCATCTGTAACATTAGTATATAGATGCGTATAATTAACCACAGTGTTTTTGTTGTCAAGAAATTATGAGTACATGAAAAAATAGTGAGTCATATATGAAAAATTTTAATGAATATTTCACTTGAGAGTATTACTGCTGCCACCATCTGTATTAGAGGGGGCTAAAAATGGTAGGGGTGGCCAATGATTAGCTAAGGGTGGCTATGGCCACCCCTGGGTCCCCAGCTAGCTCTGCCCCTGCTCAATCCAGCCAATTCTGCCTATTCTATAAATACAAAGATACACAGAGGGGATTAGAAGTTTACATTAATTCATCTTGTGATTTCATAATGTGAAACCTTCTTTAACTCTAACCAGATTGAGATTATATATATAGATATGTATTTATTAGCGGTTTATTCACTCAAACCATTTTTTTACTTTTATCATAGACAGTTCCATATAAACCACATCCTTCAAGTAGCCATCAGATGAATCCAAAATTCTGGCTGGATTGTTGACTCTTGTGTTCAATATTCTAGCAGCAGTAATAATGGCAGTGAAACAAACCCTTAGCATGATGCTACCCCTAATGTGCTTGATAGTTGGCGGAGTGCTCATAGGTTCGAAGCCTCACCTTTGCACCTCCATACATCCCCCTTTACTGTGCCTAAGAAACACAATATTGGTTCTCTTTTCAAGTCAGATACCAACCTGAGTGTCATGAAAGTGCTGAGATGTAATGAAAGAATCACCCATTAAAATCCTTTCAAAGATGTATTGATTTCACTTCTCTCTTTCAGCAGAATAGGTCATATTTATGATTAGCTTGGTTTTGTTGGGTGTGTGAGCTAAGAATTTACAAACCAGGAATTGAATGAGAAACGTGAAACTTAGAATAGCGCCTCTAACCAGATAATTCTGCTTTTGGGAATGCATTGTGGTGCCCCTTTTAAAAATCCGCCACAGTTGGCAGTAAAGTGTTACCTGACACTGTCGATCAGCTGCTGATGGTTCTCTGTAATTAAAATGTCGGGCAAGGCTTCAGCCAGACTCTCCACATCCCTGTCTGCAGCATACTGCTTTAGCACCTCAAACAGGTGCTCCTTCACATCGGGCTCCTCTCCAAGAACCTCCTCCACCTGATTTGATAAAGAAGATGTCAAAATCATACATGATCTGAAAACAGGGTAATTTGAACAAAAGAAGTAGCTTCACATTCACCTTCTTATTGAACTCCATGGCCTTGTGAGCACGACTCTCCCTGATGCTGTCTCCGCTCTGGGACAGAACCCTCATGCTGCTGCTTAGTCGTTTGGGTCGGCGGGCCATGCTGAGTACGCCCAGTCGGAGTGGTCGGCCTTGCGCTGCCTTGATCATGGCTGCTGCTGTTTCGTGATGCTTCACCGGGATTCCATTTACCTCCATGACATAGTCGTTTACTTTGAGGCCACTGCGTGCTGCAGGACCTCCAGGCATGGATTCCTCCACCATCAGAGGGCTATCCCCCACAATGGTGAAGCCAAAACGGCCATCTGGGCCTGGGGTGATGTCAATCTTAAAAACAGTCATAAATAATTGCTCATTTATTAGAGATTCTACAAAGTAGAAAAAAAAGGAAATATTTCAGTGTCAGCTGACCTGTTCGATCCGAGACACGACTCCAATACTGGGTGGTACAGTCTTCAGGGTCTGAGCCAAAGCAACCAGGGCTGGTGTGCTGAGGTTGGTGACGTCCTGACCTTCAATGTCCACCACCTGGTCACCTGGCTGCAAGCCGGCAAGGTAGGCACTACTGCCTTCCACGACGGACAGGATGTAACTGGGTCCAGTGCCTCCAAGCCTGAAGCCAAAAGCCTCTGGCCAGTTCTGGTTGGTGGCAGGGAGACCGAGATCTAACAGACAGAAAAGTTGGAGAGACTCAAACCTATACCCTTCCATTTTTTATTTTCAAAAATTACATTTTTATTTCTTAGCTCTATCTTTTTATTAAGTTTTCACCTTTTACTTACCTTTTTAAGTTTTTTTAATTAACTTTGTTTGGTCCAATTTAATAGATAAAAAGTCACACAAAAGGCAACATTAGATTACTAGTGGTAATCTATGAAGCACCCACACTCAACCTTGAGACACACACAGTGATGGCAGCATTATGAGCTGATGAGTTCTCTCGGAAAAATGGTCTAAGGGATTTGGATTTGAAGATGTCAAAAATAAGGAACAATCCTAGGAAGAAGAAAAAAAATTTCTTTGGAGGGCTTCAAAAAACTTGAAACTCAGCAGGAGGCCCACCTTTGAGTAGAAAAATGCCCTAAACCTACAGATCTGGCTGTAGGTTTAGGGCATTATTAAAATTTCAAACCAAAATTTCATTTAGAATCAGTGTCAAGAAAAGAAGAAATGCTATTAAAAAATCTTCTACAGCCGATCTGAATGGGTTTGAGGTAAATTACACAAAAGATCATCACAGTCAAGGTATCCAGATTTGGAAAGCTGATAGAGCCATACTCCACAAGATTTGCAACTGTAATAACAGCATAATGAGGTTCTATTGAATACTAAGAGTCTCATTATGGGGGAGTAGTTGGGGTATGTGTTGTGGTGCACTTTTATTTATAAATGAAAATCAAAAACCAATAAACATTTTTCTTCCACTTTTGAAACTTTTCAGGTTCTATTACATGCATACCAACAGAGTACCCATACATTAGTGGTTATGGCTTAATGAAAGGGGTAGAAAATACTTAAGCATGGCTCTGCTGTCCAAGACACAATATGATAACAAAGGGGAAGTATCAGATTCCATAGGTAGTGTTGCAATACAATAGCAAAAAAGCCCTGCTAAATAAAGTCAAAGAGAGCCAGGTGGGTGCAGAGCAGGTAGACAGGTCTGTGTACTGGAGCAACACAAAAAATTTTTAAATAAAAAAAAAAAAGCCCTGCTAAATAAAGTCAAAGAGAGCCAAGAGGGTGCAGAGCAGGTAGACAGGTCTGTTTACTGGAGCAACACAAAAAATGTTTAAATTTTTTAAGTCCAACAAATCACAGCAAGAGGAAAAGTTTAAAAGAGAAGCAGGTTATCTGTGAGTGTTATCTGGACCATATGTTGAACCGCTGGCCTTCCTCTGGTCACTGGCCTCATTCTGGTGCTGCATAGAGTGTCCCAGTAGACACACTTGACTTCATCTGTACCTGAAATTAATCTCCATACATTAAATATATTTGGTGTACCACAGAGAGAGGTCAGTGGTAAAGGACTAGATCTAGCACAAAAAGTATAAAACAACCTCTTGTTCCAACATGTCTGGTCTTTTGTTCTATTGTGGTGGATGCGTTTTCATTAATCTTTCCAAATGTGCTTGAATGCTTAAGTAGAAGATGTTAGACAACTTGAACGCATACCAAGACAGTGGTATTGAATAAGTGAAAACTGCACTTAGTTGTTTTATTCCTTATCAAAGTTTTAGTGAGCCAGACATGAAAATTGTCGCAAAAGAGAGGATTTAGTTTTTGAAAGTCAAGTAAAATGACTTTGAAATGATGTCATATCTGCTGAAGGGTAAACCAGATCTCAGTGGTACTTCGGGCTTCAGACGGCCTATATCAATCATAAATCAAAGAATTAGTGAAGAAGCTGCTGTCAGCTCATTGAAAAGAATCAAAAAAGAAATATTGATCTAAAATAGATAAAGATATGGTTGGATCATCTGTTTGTCTTCCCGGAACACTGAGCAGTGCTGTCAGACTTGTCTGTTTTCTCATCCCTGCGTCCCAGATAGTGTGCTCCACTGAAGCTTTTCTTTATCTTTCCTCATGCAAACCAAGCCCCTCAGGAACATCATCATATGGAAAGAAAAGATCAATTCAGAGAAATAGGACTTACAGAAATCTTTGGCGGCACTCCGGGTCCCAGACTTGCTCTGGCGCAGGGAGAAGCGGCCCTTTCTGCTGAGGAAGCGCCTCATCCTCGCCCGGCTTGCGGCAGGGCACGTTCCAGCCAGCCTTTCCTCACCCCCAGACAGGGGGTCGCTGCAGCCAAAGAGTGCCCCTTGGACACCCTCTTGCTGCTCCTCCACCAGACCTAACTCACCTCTTCCCTGACCCTCTACCTACCTACACCTATACAAGCCCCCAGAAGGTCACATTTGTGAATTTTTAGGGCCAGTTCTTCCCTGTGCTCTCAATCAGAAAAGCAGCTGTAAGAAGCTGAAGAGCAAAGAGCCTCTGAGTGTCAGCCTCACCATCCTTGGTGAAGCTGTCCAACCTCAGCCTCGGTCCAAACCCTCTAGCTGAGCAGCAAACATGAAACTGGGACACAGTAACTTGGTCCTGAAATGGTTCATTGCAAGGAAAGGTACTGCGAAGCCCCATTTTTCTATAAATACCTTCCCCTCTCTTTCTCTCTCTCCCACCCTCTCTCACTGTCTCCCTCTGTTGCTCATGTGGATGAAGCCCTCTCAGGGGCTGAGGAGTGACCCAGAAACTGAGCCGCGTACCAGCCAGCCAGGGATGCTTCTGATTATAGCGTCTGTGTTAACCTCAGTACTGGAGCACCAGTTAGAGATGTCGCCAGAAAGATGGGCTCAAGGTTACATGCAGCAACTAGAGCAATGTTTTCCCTGCTAGGCCAATCCACTGTTATGCATTCAGAGCATAAATGCAAAGCTAAATTTGACTCCGGTAGTGAGAAATAGGTGCAGCAGTATGCTAAGTTAGCAGATAGGGTTCAATCTACAGACATATGAATAAGCACAACTAATAAAAGATTTGAGCGCAGCAACAAAATATTTATACTCCTTAAATTTGTTGGTTGGTGACATTAAGACCAAAAAGTCCAATATATTTAACTCCATTCTTTTTTGACGAGCAAAAAGAAATTCATAATTTTATTTATCAGTACATATGTATAGAGGGGCATTTGTAAGCTCACCCCTTGAGTCAAAACAGAACCCAGGATTTATTTATTTTTTCAGGGTTATGTATTTACCATCTATTCATATCAAGAAAACGCTTAAACTCAGTTCAGTTAAATTTTTGGTTCATGAAAAATGCAATTTCCAAACACTGACACTGATTCTTATTGTATTTACATTTGAACTTGGATTAGACTATTCTAACATCTATTTGTTTTGATCCAAACCTGTGGTCTTTAACTCTCATCATAAATCCTGCATAGAAGCCTGCAGCTCTTGATATGCTAGATAGGTAACTAAGCTAGTTTACACAGGTTGACTGGCATCTCAAAGCTGCAGGATAGTGTCTGTTATGGAGTTGAAGATCACTGATCCAAACTAGTGGACTGCTCAGTGGGGCAGTAGGTATCACTGCTGCCTTGCAGGAAGAAGGTTCCGGGTTTGATTCCCGACCTGGGGTCTTTCTGCATGTTCTCCCTGTGCATGTGTGGGTTCTCTCCGGGTACCCCTGGCTTCCTCCCTTATTTATTATAGCTTTTATTGCATTTTATCTGTTTTTACTTGTGTTGTTTTTATGTTATCATGTGAAGCACTTTGTGACTTTGTCTGTGAAAAGTGCTATACAAATAAAGTTTACTTTACTTACTTTACTTACTTTACTCCCGCAGTCGAAAAACATGACCTGTTGGGTTAATTGACTTCTCTAAATTCTCCTTTGGTGTGAGTGTGTGTGTGAGTATGGTTGTCTGTCTGTATTGCCCTGTGATGGATTAGCGACCTGTCCAGCAGGGTCTATCCTGCCTCTCACCTGTAGACAGCTGGAGATAAGCACCACCAGTACCTTGCGACCCCAGCTGGGATAAAGCATGACGGAAAATGGATGGATGGATGATCCAAACTATGCATTGCAGCAGGGGTTTTACCATATTTAGCATGGGTACTTTAAGTTTAAGTAAGACCACCATGATATAAGAAATGTATTCATTTAAAATATAAAGCTTCTCATATTTCATTTAGTCTAGGTTTCAAACATTAAAATAACTTTGTGAGCTTAAATGTATGTTTTTAGAATCTAGCATGCAACTTAGGTTTGTAGATGTGATACTACTTAAGAAACCAGAGTTGAATCATTGATTAGTTCATTAACAGGACTCTGTAGAATTTGATATATGGCATTCAGCAAAGGGCACATCAAAAAGTTGCAGGAACTGCTGCTGAAGTGTAGATGGACAGTGACACCCAGTTTTATACAGAGGTTAGAGGGCATCAGCACTATATGGAATAGAGTAACCTTAATAACACTTATGGGACAAAGAATTGATCTACTTGCCAGGTTAAACCAAGCAGTATCTATTATCTGACCTGCATTTTAACCCTTCAAAAGGGCATTTTAATGTCAATAGTCTCTGAAGTACTTGAAGTATCTTCTTCCAGTTGGAATGGGGGCTAAATTTCTATCAACAAAGCTTGTTGCTCCTCTGCATTTTTTTACTTTAGAGCTTTGTTACAGTAAAATAGCACCTGATTTGCTAAGAGGAACTTTACAAGTAGCTAAGGCCTATAATAAAACTCATTTCCATTCATTTCTAAGACGTCGCAGAAACCCTGGTCGAGAGTATTTATCACCCTTGAACACAATCCTCCCCAAAAGGACTGCTGTGTTTCCCCATCTGCTCCGATCATTCTCTTCATCTCTCTCTGCTGGAGAAAAGCATCCCTACATCATTATTTTGCTGTCACTGTGGAAATGTAATGCAATTCTCCAGTGGACATTGGTGGGCATTTTGCAGTTTAGAACTTGTTTAAAGCAACCACAGCATATCCAAGGGATCTGAATATTTGTGTCATATTTACAAAAAATAAAAACGTAGAAAGCAAAGGTGTAAGAAAATAGCATTTATTTCACATGAACTGTGCTTAAATTTGAGCAGCTGTACGAAATGCTGAAGAACACTCCCCTAAGATTTGTAACAATATCATGGGAAGCCCTGGACAAGGAGCAGCACACAACCTTTAAAGAGCAACGTCTCCAAATCAGAGCTCAAAACGTGATGGTGGTTGAGTCGTGAAGCTGGGACCAGAACTGAAAAAGAAAATACAATATCCAAAGCAGCAAAGTTCCTATCATTTATCCTGCTCAATAATCCCTAACTTTATCCAGAATGTTTAATTACAAAACATTTATCATTCTGATTCAAAGTAATCCTTTTTTGTAATACCGGGAAGGATGACATCACAAAGAGATGAGGTCAGTCATTGAGACTCGTTAAAACCACAAACTACTGGGATATTATCTGAAAGATCAATGCAAAGGGAAACAACATGGGCACCGACTTTAAAAGCAATGTGGCGTCTAAACAAATTTGGCTTCATTTCAAAATTTCCCCCCCTTAGACATGTGAAATCCACAGAATGAATCTAAAATCTATAAACCACAGTTTGGGATATCACTTTGTTAATCTAATCAGTCAATAAAATATATTTTCTAACATCTGTGGTAAATGTTCAGGACTTGGAATTGCTCTGCATCTAAAATAATTAAGTTGTGATGTGGTGAATTAAGGTAAGAAACGGATTTTCTGTTTAAAAACAGAAAATGAAATACTGTTGTGCTTGAAAGTTTACATACCCTTCCTTTAGAGACTTTAAAAAAAGATCAGCTAGATCAGTAAAATAAATTGAAATTGAGAAACAAAAATTATTATATAGACTTCTGCATCTGTTGACATGTATGTTTGTTTACTGTTCCTGAGCGATGTACTTTTATTCAAATCAATCCATTGTATTTCATGAAATAACCATTAACTCCATTTTTATTTGTTATGACTTTTTTTTTTTAGTTTCATGGCCTTTGAATTACTAGTCCAAATTGATAATTATCTTTAACGGTAGGGTATGTGAACTTTCAAGCACACCTGTATATGTCTACAATGTATTTTTCTATTTTGGTTTCATTTCCCTGTTTTAAGCCTGTTCAAACTCTGCAGGAAACCTGCAGGTCGTACAAAAACTTGGAATTTGGATCGGTTCCAGCTGAACATTCAGTTTGGATGTAACACCTATAATAAACACTGTTTATTTGATTTAACACAAAAGTCACATCAAATGCATTGATAGGAGGAGTTACTTAATAAACCATTTCCCCCAAAATGTATTCTATTACAGTTCTGTCCCTGTGAGCATTGTAAAACTTTGGCCTTAAATGCATCACTGACTCATCCACATACATAAAGATCAAAGCAGGCAGCAGCTAAAGCCAAAAGAGTTATTTGATCATAAAACAACTGTCTGAATCTCTACCTCCTCTGGGGAGGTGATGACATACTCCTCTTGCTGCTGCACCATCTGTATTCCCTGCTCAACTGCTTCCTCTGTTGTAACCATAGTAACAGTCCCCTCAATGTCCTCAGCAGCACGTGACGTGGCCAGCAACGTCCCATCGCTGATGGCAGAGGCCAGTGTCATGGCCACCTGTTCAGTCAGGCTCTCCGGCGTGGCGATGGTGATGGTGTCCCCGCAGTCAGAGATGGAGGCCCCTTCTTCGTCTGCTCCAACGTTTCGCACTATGATCTGATGGCTGCCCGTGCCCTGGGACTGGCTGACCATTTGCTGCACCACTTTCATGATCTGGTTTCCCATCTGACAAGAAAGAAACATTTAAGACTTGTGAGACCAGCTCAGCAACAACTTTTGTTTATGCATTAATGTAATTCCTTATATGTCGCAGTCAGCAACCCTTAATATAGAATATGCATATGTTCTCTTTGGTGCTCCCCAGACGTGCACACTGACCTCATTTTGGCTGTCCTGAATGAGCGTAACTTCTTCCTGAATTCCCTCTCCGGTTTCAGTCTAAATGATGTAAAAGAATAAAGAGGCAAAAGAAAAAATCTATGTTATATTTTTCATGTAAAGCTCTGAGGAGTGAAAGGCTTCCTGCATAAAGCTCAGTGTATCCCAGCTCTCGTTTTCAGTTTTGATGCAGAATTCAAGACCAAAGGAGAAGATATGAACATAGACCGAGCCTTAATTAGAGAGCGTCACCTTTTCATTCCGACTTTATTTTTATCATAACAGACCAGTGCACCGTCTGCTTTACAGTAGCAGATCCCCTTACTCGACCCAAGATGCTTGAACTCCTATACTTTAAGAGTTCAAGCATCTTGAGAGAAGTGATTGATGATTCATCAGAACCTACTACTAGATGTATCTTAATTAGTGGTGGGACCATTAAACGGTCAGCTCTTCAGAACTTTTTATTTATTGGGTCTGTAATTAATTCACATTAAATGAAAACCATATAATTGATCAAATAAAAGATTATTTGATTCAAAAACCATTTTTTCTTCCTTTCTCTCACCTTTATAATATAATCCTGTGTGTGTGCCACCACTGAGGAGAACTCCACCAGGACAGCGTGAGGATCTTCCACGTTGACTTCTTCTGCACTGAGGCTGTCTGCAGACACCTGCTCCTCTACCGCAGAGCCCTGCTGCTCCTTGGAGTTCTCTTTATTGCAGCCCCCTGGTGTAAAAACAAACCAGTATGAGGCCAGCCTGTATAACAGCAGATGACACTCGAGTCCTTTACATGTATTCTACCATTCACTCTCACCTTTAGCCCGCATGTGTCGGTTGAGAGTCCCATGCTCAGCGAAGCCCCGCCCACACTTAGGACACTTAAATGGCCTCTCTCCGGTGTGGTGCCGAATGTGTCGCACCAGGGAGCCTTTTTCTCTAAAGCCTCGGAAGCAGAACTCACAAACATAGGGTTTCTCATCACCGTGGGTCCGTTGGTGAACTTGTAGTGCGTTCTGAAAAAAATGTTAATACAAATGTTACTTGTTTTCTTTTTTAAATCAGCATTAAACTGCCACCATCTTTTTTTTTTTTTGCTGCATATGTGCATCTACTATAAACCACCTTGGTTTTATATCCCTTGTTGCATCGGTGACAGTGGTAGGGTCTTTCATCTGAATGGGCCCTCATGTGTTCCCGTACATGTCCGATAGTTTTGTACAGCTTGCCGCATTCACCGCATTTATACCTCCTCTCGCTGACGTGGACCTCCATGTGTTTCTTTAACAGGTAGCCGGTTAGAAACTCCTTCTGACATATTGTGCACTTAAAAGGTTTATAACCTGCACAACAAGGAAAAAAAAAAGATCAGATAAGCCAACAATGAGCTTCATCAAAAAGATCTGCAAGCACCTTTAGAAATATGTACAGTGAGGAAAACACGTATTTGAACACCCTACTATTTTGAAAGTTCTCCCACCTCGAAATCATGGAGGGATCTGAAATCATCATTGTAGGTACATGTCCACTGTAAGAGACCATCTAAAAAAAAATAATTTGCTGATTTGAGGTCATTAGCTGCATAAAGACACTTGTCCCCCCCATACTTCAGTAAGAACTCAACTACTAACATGGTCCAAACCAAAGAGCTGTCTATAGACAATAGAGACAAAATTGTACACCTCCACAAGGCTGGAAAGGGCTACAGGGAAATTGCCAAGCAGCTTGGTGAAAAAAAAAGGTACGCTATTGGAGCAATCATTAGAAAATGAAAGAAGCTAAACATGACAGTCAATCTCCTTCAGACTGGGATAACTTGCAAAATAGCAGGGTGTCCAAATGCCTTTTTCCTCACTGTATACTCTCATAAATACTACATTTTGGAAATAGCTCGATGTGGACTTACCTGAATGACCTTTGACATGAAAACGGAAATAATTTGCGCCTTTAAATGACCGGTTACAGTGTGGACAAGTATATAGTTTAGAGGATCCTCGGTCGCCAACTGTTTCCTATCCATGGAAGAAGAAAATGGTTTTTATTCATGAAAATTCCTCCAAGGTGACCCTTTTCAGAACAAAACATATGCTACATACTTCCTCCATCTCTTCAAACTCTTCTTTAACCTGGATCTCGATCACACTCTGATCCTCATTAACCGTGTCAGAGATGTCCTTCTCCACCTCCTGTGTGTTCTGAGAAGCTTCCTCCTCCACCACCGTTTCCTCCGTGCCCAGTGCGATGCCGGAGTTGATGATGGCCTGGCAGATGAGGCTTTCACCTGCAGCGGCCGCCACAGCCAAAGCATCAGCCTGAGACTGGTCGACCACCACCTGGTCCGAACAAAACATTAATACCAGCTTATGCTAGAAACCAAAGAGAAACAGTCCTATCAGAGTGCTCACTCACCTGCTGCTCCTGTGTTGTTCCATCCACCTCCATTGTAAAGTGAACCTCACGCAGGATCTCTTGGGAATCGGCCCCCACCACGCTGACCACAGCAGTCTGAGCCTCAACTGTCTCCTGCTCCTCTGCTTGCTGCTCCACAACAACCACCTCTTGTTGGGACACTGCTGGGGTTCGATCAGCTTCAACACCTGAAACAATCATACCCGTTTAGGAGCTTTGCTTTCTCTTAACTGTCATTACAACCTATTGCCTCTTTAACATCCCATGGTAGGCAATGGACGGTTAACATGGTTAGGCATAGCCCACCTTCCAAACTGAAGGTACTGGAAGGATTTAGAAAATTAAAACTAAATTAGGGCTGAAACAATTAATTCGATTAATCGATTATTGTAATCAACTAATTTGGTAATCGATTAATCGTTAACTCGAGTACAGAGACTCTAAAACATGCCTTTAGCTGACAGACCAACCCACTTAGAGCAGTAATTATACCAAAATTGTAAAAAAATATATATATATACAAACAATTTACATTTAAGATTAACAAAAAAATCAAAAATAAAATTTCCGTCTGTCAATATGTTCTATTCAGAACTCTCAAGAGGAAAGGTTTTAGTTTCACCTGGTTTGATTTCATTTAAGTTTTCTTTACGGAACCTTGGGCTCTCCTATTTTTAACAACAAAATAATCGACAGATAATGGATTTGGAAAATGATATTTTGTTGCAGCCCAAAACTAAATTAACTTTCAAATTGCTTGTTATACTGCTGGTTGGAATCTTTATTAAATATGCTGCCAAACTGACCCGAGCACGTTTTAGTTCGCCCATATTCTAAAACTACAACAAACAAAACAATTGGTAGAGGATGTCAGCCAGATACCTGTTATAATCAATATTATATTTAAGGTTCTCAAGCATTTTCCAATTTAAAATGTGAGACTTTTTCATAATCAAACCTCAAAGTTTGCCATTAACATTTAATTTCAGGATTTAAATGAGAAACCTTAAAACACTTCTACAATGTTAGAAAGGAAGGACTAGATGAAGGGAGTTTGGTCGCACAGAAAGCTGGGAAAAGGAAAAAATGAAATGTTATATGCAAAGATTGCATGCACAGATTAGTGGATAACTTTTGGAGCGATTTATGAATAGACTGATAGAGGAATGCTACTGTTCTTTTGACTACAAAAGAAAGAAGAAAAGCATGCTGGTTTGTTTGGAAAACATATCAGGAGGATAGAGAATTAACACCGGGGTTGAGCTACCAAACTAAAGTCCTTTTCCTCAAAAATCAGTCTGACCTTTCTGCACCCCATCCTTGCTGACGAGGATTTCCTTATACTGGAAGAAGCGGATCTTCTCTGTGCAGGGAGTCAGAGATTTAAGGTGCCTGGTGAGAGCCCCCGACTCTCTGAAGGATTGTCCGCAGAGGGTACACCGATACGGCCGCTCATCTGTTAAAAAAGGACACCCAGAACAATGGAACAATTTGGGTTTCTGACAGAGTTTATTTCAATAGTGCCAAGCTTATTTTCCACACCTGTGTGCCGGCGGTTGTGACGAATCAGCGAGCCTTTGGTACGAAATAAAGTCCCACACAGTTCACATGAGAAATTCTTTTGGTCACTGTGAGTTTTCATATGAGTCCTCAAGATGTTGGTCTAAAAAGGGAAACAATCATATAAAGGGAAGAAATTAGAAACAACCACTAAGCTTTTTACATTCTGCGCTTCATCAAACTTTTGACTCACAGTTTTAAATGTTTTTTCACAAAGGTGGCAAACATAACGCCCCTCTTGATTAACTCTGAAAGTCTGCCGTTCTCCGTCAGCGTTTTCAGACACAAACTCTGTGCTTTTGTCAGGCTGATCGGCAACTTTAACAGATGCAGTTTTCTTCCTGTGACCTCGACCCATGAGACCACCAGATTCATCTGTGCGACAGACAAAGAAGACAGATATTTAGAACAGATCAAAAAAAATTAATAAATAAATATACAGAATGAATACAAGTTACAATGGTCGTCAAAAAATAAAAGGAAACAGTTTTTTTTTTTTTTACATTGGGCCCTTAATTTTACGGTATTACATCATGTTCTACTCGCCCATATGAGTTTAGTGTCATTTGGAGCCGTTCTGAAGATATTTCGTTAGGTTATATCCAAGTAACGTCTTCCTATGGGCAACGAGTTGAAGGCACAAACTAAACTGTTCATAATTTATCATTTATTGTTACTTGGATATAACCTAACGGAATATCTTCAGAACAGCTCCAAATGACACAAAACTCATATGGGTGAGTAGAACATAATGTAATAACGTAAAATCAAGGGCCCAATGTAAAAAAAACAGCGTTTCCCTTTAAATAATAATCTTTTAAGTTTCAAACTGAATAAGTTAAAGGTTTTCTAGGATTAAACAAAGCAGTACAAAGTGGTCAGCAGATACACCTTGAGCTTTTATCTTGGCAGTAGAGCTTCCAGTGTGTGAAGAGACCTAGAAAAGAAAACATACAAGCCATTGTAACCATATACGCAACTTACACTAATCATATAAACATATTAAGGATGAAATTGTTGAGTCTTTACAAATCAGTGACTTAAATATAAGAAATATTAAGCTAACGTCAGCCCATCATGCCTTGAGGCTTCTGAAGAGCTGACCATTATCTCTCAGAAGCCTCGCCAAAACGCACAGTTAGAGACTACAAAACCTCCGCTGGAGAGAAAAACAACACGACTAGTTTATATGCAAAGAACCACAGCAAGATCATGTGCAGTTTCTTTATAACAATGACTGCTCAGTTAACCCAAAGCCATGTTGGTTGCATGCATCTTTTACATTAATGTTCTATTTGTTATACTTTTCTATTGAAAAACAGCAGTGGAAGAAGAAAGTAAATCTACTTTCCATTCAGCCAGAAAAGATATTTTACTTTACTTTATGTTAAAGTTGTAACAAATAAACAAAAGCAGTGGAAGCATCTATTTTAAATACTGTTAAAATATTTATTGCGCTTTGTGCACATCAACTTAAATGTTTAATTACCTAAAATAATAAAACAAAGGCTAACCTCCTATTGATTTAATTTATAGCGTTAGTTGAACGTAAAACCAAATGTGAATTAATTGCAATTAATTTTTTTAATTACGTTTGTTTATCCGCAGATTTATCAGCCTGGTTACATGTTCGGCTAAAGAGTTCCAATGTTTTTCGAGTGACTGAATTGTAATGGATCAATTCGTTCTAAAAGAAGAAAAATCGTCCATTAATCAGGATCAATTATATTACATAAATATCTTGGGTCCAAACGCACCTTATGACTCGAATGGTGCATTTAATGTAGTAAACAAGGTATAAAAATAGATGAGTTACTGTTTTATTATTTACAAGCAGTAGTCTAGTTAAAAAAAAAAAAAAAAAAAAAAGCTCAGGCTACTCTTAAGCCCACAGCCCACCAAATGTTGAAAAGACGATATTATCGCCATTACTGTGAATATATAGTAGAAATTTTACACATTCAGTAATAAAATGTCACAGGGGATGGATGGTATGGGAGGATGGTCATTTAAGAATGGGGAGGATTTTCAAGATTTTTTTTAAGAAGGGGGATGCCATCCCCCCAAAACTCGATAACTGCTTGCAGGGGAAATTTATTACGGTAGAATTTATTTATGTTTTACTTTAATATTGAAAAGACTTCCATGTCTGTTGAACTGAAGACTTTTTCTGCATAAAATGTAAAATCCATCCATTTCCCATCACGCTTATTCCCAGAGGGATCATGAGGTGCCTATCTCCAGCAGTCTATGGGCGAGAGGCGGGATACACCCAGAACAGCTCGCCAGTCCATCGCAGGGCAGGGGTCAGCAACCCAAACTGCTCAAAGAGCCATATTGGACCAAAAAAAAAACAAAAAAATAAACCCGTCTGCAGCCGCAAAAATGTAAAAGTCTTATAAATGCCTCGTATGTCAACATGGGCTCTAAGTGTATTATCCCACTATAGAAAAGGACCATGTGGGCTTAAATATATATTAAGATATGGAATAAATGTTTATCCTGGAGCAAATGTTACATAGCAGCATGAGGTGATGGATGAGCAGTGAACGCTCTCACTGCATGCCGTTTCACCACACAGTTTAAGTTTTGTTGCATTGATGAAATTATAGACACACTATAAAGGAATCTTTCTATGGTGGAAATGTTTCTGTTTGGAGGAGTTTATGGAGTCATGAGGAACCAAGCAGTAACTGACATCCATCAGAGCAGAGCTCTCTAACCCTGAAATCCCACATCCTCCGCCACCATCATTCCTTGGTGTGATTTATATTTTTAGGATTTGGGGGGAAAAAATGGAAGAAAGTTTACATCCCTGCATCAGAGCACTCCCTGTTTGATCCGTGGACGGTTTACCATCCTTGGAGATGCAATCCACTTCTTAAATCTATCTTTGCTCTCCTCTAATTCATCCAGTCATGTTTTCAGTTTTGTTGAGCAAATCCAATGGTAATTAAGTATACATCTAATTAAAATCTGGGTTTAACAGTCATGTTTTTGGACTGTGGACGGAAGCCCGAGTACCCGGAGAGAACCCACGCATGCACAGGGAGAACATGTAAACTCCATGCAGAAAGACTCAAGTCTTTTTGAGCAAATCCATCGTAATTTAGCGTTCCTGTAATTATAATCTGAGTTTAACAGTTTCTGGTGACGTACCTGCTGTTCGGCCTCCTGGGTCTCCAGCCGTTTGCAGCTCTGCTGCAGCTTGTGCTGGATGAACGCATCCAGGCTGGAGAACTCGCTCTGACACCGCCCGCACTTGTGGACATCATCGTCTAAAATAACGCAAATCAATACATATAAGTGTTTATATATGAGGTTTTTATTCGGATTCTTCTTCATTCCATCCTGACCGCTGCAACGCGATCCATGTTTGATGGAAACTTTTCAAAATAGCATCAACCTCAGTCTCTACAACGATGTAGCATGTTAGTTAGCTGCTGCTAGCTCAGTTTCATATTGGGGGAAGTTAGCAAGGCCCACACCTGAAACTTGTGTTTAAATTGAACCGGTTTTATTCAGTCAGGAGACTTACCTTCGTCTCCCAGAGTAGTCTGGATGGTGATGGTGTCGATGCCGTTCGTCGTTTGCTCCTGCTCTGTTTCTGCCGTATGATTATTTTCTGCATTCATGTCGTTTGACTTCTCCGTCTCTGTCGCAACGCAGCGCAGCGGCGGGGCGGGAGCAAACATGGCGGATTTACGACCGCGTCGTCATAACAACTCAAAAGCCCGTGCACCTAGAAATTATGAAATTTAGTTCATAAACTGCCAAACGAATTAACATATACTCTAATGAAGCATTTTTGTTTAAAACTACGTCACACAGTTGGAAAGTGGTGTATTTGAAACCAGGAACATAAATTTCTGTCTTGCTCTACAAGACATTAATCTAAATGAATAATAATAAAATAACAGCTCTTGAGGAATAGAGAAGCCAACTGTGTATAATCCATGCTTATTTGATTTAACAGACATATTGAATTAATTTATGTAGGTTGTCTGTTCAGTTGATGATAATTTAGCAAAGCTTCATCATTACAAAATTTTGTTAAAAGTACTCATCCATTCCAAAAGTAAAAAAAAAAAAAAGCTAACAAAACCATCCCGATGATAATTTTATCAAAATTCAGCTTATTTTATTCTATACAAATAGCAACTGAAAAGAGGTTAGATAGTTTTTTTTTTTATTGTTAATTTCTTTTCCTCATCCTGGGGTATTTTTGTATCATCTACCTGCATTTACAGAAAGGAGTCATGCAGGGAAAAGGAGGGGTCAGCAGTCACTGCCGCTGCAATCTTGTGCGCTGGAAGCTGAGCAGTTTGTGTGCAAGTTTCCATAAAGATACCATTAAAAAAGTCATTTTGAATGCTGTAACTGATCCACAGAGAATCTTCATGAAATGTTGACCCCAGGTTCTCTGAATATTTCAAAACGCCTTTCTAAAGGTTGTGTGTGACCTTAATGATCCCTTATATACCCACGCTAAGTTTCCTTGCAGATCATATTACACTTTGCAACAAATGTTTGCATACAGAAAGAAATATGGGTTGGAGAAAGCTGTGCTTTGTATTATGTGATGTTTTCCAAAAGTAAGCACCACGCAGAGACCGCTAAGAATATTTAAGATCACAGCAAACATAAAAAAAAAACTTTTAAATGTTTTTGAAATATAACATTTCGCTGTTGGGTCTCATATGCAAGTGGCCAGGCAAAACAATCATATCATCACAAAATTCAAAATGTTTAAGACAGTTAGACTGAGAAAGTGTACTAAACCAAAATGCACCATGGAGCCCCTGACTGTTTTATTTTTTGTAAGTTTTATTTTTTTTTTATCAGTGTGTTTTCAATACAACACTGATAAAAATAAATAAAATATGTTGTATGGGCTACATCTTCTTTCCAACAGAACAAGTAACATATCAATAAAAAACTATAAGCAAAAAAAAAAAAGACAATTGTGTTGTATTGTAAAATGTAATTAAGAACCCTATTTAAAGAAAATTAATTTGAGAAAGTATGCTGGCTTATTGTTTTTAGAAGAAGTGTCTAACATTTTAGCTATAAGTTCAAAAAACATTAGCAGACTAATGTAATGCTTTTTCCTATAACAATTGTGTGTTTTTTTTTTATATCTCCTTTAATATTTATCTTAGATGACATTTAATAAAGGTATCTTAAACATCTGTTGCAACTTTCATAATATAAGGCACAGTTTACACAGTTTATAATTTGACTGAAGTTTTCTTTTTTTTTCTGCGCAGTGTGCACCGTTGTGAATGAAGTTGAGTAAGACTTCATGATACATAAGTATGTAGATTTTTGTTTTCATTTTTCCCCCTAAGAAATTACATATATACGTTTATTAAGTAGATAATCCATCACGAGCCACACTCCATACCAGTAAGTGGCGGTAATGCTACTAACTGTTTTTTGCCAACCGCCAATAAATCCAACAAGAAGAAGAAAAAGAAGACTTCACGACACAAATGTAAACAAACAACTTTGCGGCAGTAAATATGGCGTCTCACTTCAGCGGTGTCCTGCAGCTAACAGATCTTGACGATTTTATCACCCCGTCCCAGGTTGATTGCTTCCACTAATATAACACAACGTTGTTCGAGATTGATTAAGAAAGAAGTAGATAAACATAATTGTTTCGTCTTCATTTATATAACATTTTAATGGCGAAAAAACGCGGTCGAAGTAGCTAGCAGTTGGTCGAGCTGTTCTTGTTGCTTTGCAATTTTTTATCACTGACAAACATACAGCGTAAAACATTCAACGGTTAGTTTCTAAAGATCTTCATAAACCAATGTTTACTGTTTGGCTGAGCTATTATTGCTGACACAATGCTAAATAAAGCCTTAAAAACACAATAAGTTACCTTGCTAATGATAGGGATGTGACGTAAGAGTGCTGATATCAGTCCACTCAGTTCTCTGATAGTTCTAGAATACTTAGATTTATGAAATAAAATCCTTTTTATGCTTCCAAACTAATATATATATATATATATATATATATATATATATATATATATATAAGAAACTAAACGTAAATCAGCAAAAATTTTGGTTATTTATTTGTCATCAAAGAAAGTCAAATGATAAACCTAGTATGTATTTTAAAGATTTTAAAATTCAGCATTCAGCAATTCCTCTTACTATTAATTATCATTATTGGGGATCCTAGAGAAACACTTCCCCAACTATACTGGCTCAGATAATGAGAAGGTCACTGGAAGAACAGAGTTCTATTGATTTGAAGATATATTGTTAAAAGTTGACACAGTTTCAAATGTAATAGCATGAACATTCAACCAACTGTGAGGCCAGAGTCCAGGTTTATGCTTTCCTTTTCCTGTCTTGTCTGTTACTTAGACAACCTTTAGTGTTTTGGCTTAGGAAATTAACAAAGAATTGTTGTAATTTTTATTGTCTTTTACATAGGAATGTGTCAAACCAGTCAAAGTTGTGAAGAAACAAGGTAAATCTGTGGCGAAGATACAGATTGAGGATGATGGAAGTTATGTACAAGTCAATCAGGTGGGTGTCATGGTCTATGTTCCCTCTAACACCAGACTAATACTGCACCATGACATTAAGGGCTCATTAAGGCACTGTAGCACCACAAGTAATTCAGCCTAAGATTTGTGGTCCATAGCTGATATGCTTGTGATTACCTGCTTTTCTCTTTTGATTATAAAAAGGGTCTCTAGTCTTGATAAAGGGCAGTTATTGATTTATTTTAAAAATATATCAAAAAGTCTTTGCTGGAAGCTTAAGACTGCAGATCCACTGTGACTCTATTGTGATTGGTTTGTTTTGAAAGCACCAACTTATAACATGTGGGTCTATTTCTAAAACAATCACATTTTTGAATAAAGTTTGTCAAATTTCATGAAATGTCTGAAGAGAATTTTCTATGAAACTGTTTGGGGACTTGCTAAAGTCTTAACTGGTCCCTTTAAAACGTATCACATCTGTTCTTAAAGGATGGAGGGAAACAAAAGCTGGAGAGAGCAAAGATTACCCTGAATGACTGTTTGGCGTGTAGTGGCTGCATCACTTCAGCCGAGAGCGTCCTCATCACGCAGCAGAGCCACGAGGAGCTTTTAAAAGTGCTACAGAACAATAAGGTACAGCTGAATTGTGTTGCTAGTAATAGTTTTACAGTTTTAGTTACATTTTTTTTTAGCTTCATGTGTTATTGTTTCCTATCTGCATCATTTCATCTTCCCTCACAGACCAAAGAGACAGAGCAGAAGGTTGTAGTAGTTTCAGTATCACCACAGTCAAGAGCCTCCCTCGCAGCACACTACAAACTCAGCAGCAGTGAGGCTGGCAGGAGGCTCACATCTTTCCTCAAAGGCCTTGGTTTGTTCTCTTTATCTTGAGTAAAATCTTACATAATTCAGACAGATGGATTGTTTAGTTGTTTTTTTCTCTCTAAAATCTCTTGTTTTCCAGGTGTTCATCATGTGTTTGACACCAGCTTTAGTCGGACCTTCAGTCTGCTGGAAAGTCAGAGAGAGTTTCTGGAGCGTTTCAGTCGGAAAGAACAGGACAGCAAAGCCCTGCCCATGCTGAC
The DNA here is from genome assembly GCF_000732505.1 of Cyprinodon variegatus. Lineage (NCBI taxonomy): Eukaryota > Metazoa > Chordata > Actinopteri > Cyprinodontiformes > Cyprinodontidae > Cyprinodon > Cyprinodon variegatus. The sequence goes on from NW_015150849.1 coordinate 445,615, forward strand.
ATCCGCCTGTCCAGGTACCCCAGAAATAAACGCTATGATTTAATCAAAGCAGAAAAATAAAGTTAATTATTTTAATCTGTTCATACTATGAAAGTTACAGAAATATAAAAGTATACTCAAACCAGGAAGTGAAGCACATTTTGGATTTATATGTTCTGTTTTTGAAAATCTGATGAATCTGAGCCATATGACCACCATTTTTTTTCAATGATCAGCTGCATGTCCAACTTTTCCTGTACCTGTTGTTTAGGTTGGATCTGTTATGCAGAGAAGACACACGGCGAGTACATTCTTCCGTACATCAGCACCACTCGCTCTCCGCAGCAGATGATGGGCTCTCTGGTGAAAGGCTACTTTGCAGAACAGCAGGTATTCTATGGACGGATACTGATGGATACAGATGGGGATGTTCGGTGCCAAACAGAAAGTTTCCCACCTCATTCAAAATGTGTCATTTCCATGATAGAGATCCAAAGGAATCAGGTGATAGGACAACTCTTAGGTATTATGCAGACCACAAATTTCACCTTATGGAAATGAAAAGAAAAGCCATTGATGGAAACATAGGGTGAAAGCAGTTTTGTCTGGAGTTATTCACAAGGCATTTGGTCAGACAAAACTAAAATTGAGCTTTGGTGTTATTGAAAAAACACCCCATTCTATTGTGAAACATGATGATGGCAGCATAATGTATCAGCAATGCTCCCCATGATTAATCCTAATGGGAAAAAGGTTTAAACGGAATATGTGGCACACCCAAAAGAAAAGCAGCAAACATTTGAGACAGGATTAGAGGACATTTATTCCTGCACAAAGATCCAGAGCAACAACAAGAGTGGCCTGGATCAAAAGCATATTCATGGGTTAACATGGCCTAATCAAAGCCATGAGTTAATTGAATTGTAACTCTCTGGCTAGTGGCTAAGCTGTCTGTTGTTCATTTTTAGGGCCTTAGTCCTCAACAGATCTACCACGTGGCGGTGATGCCCTGCTTTGACAAGAAGCTTGAGGCGTCACGTTCTGACTTCTACTTGGAGGAAGCTGAGACCCGAGAGGTGGATTGTGTCATCACCTCAGGTATGTCAGCTGCTCCTTATTCCTGTGGACAGAAAAACACAGACCTTTCTCTTATACATTTTCTCCTCTACTGCAGGAGAGGTTCAAAAAATGATGGAGGAGCAGAATGTGTGTCTCTCTGACGTTGAGCCTGCAGCCTTGGATACAATGCAAGTTTCATTCTGTCTTGATTTTTGTTGCCCTCTATGTCTCTCACTCAACATTTTATTAAATGCCGTATGTTTCACGCAGGTTCAGCAGTGTGTGTGAGGATGAGTTCCTGAGTCATTCAGGGAGTGGTTCAGGGGGTTACCTCCATCATGTCTTCACAAATGCTGCCAAGCAGCTGTTTGGAGAGGAGGTGAAGGAGCTGACCTATAAGACACTCAGGTGAGGGAGGCCTTCAACAACATAAAAGATTCAACTGATCAGCTTAATTTGTCTTTATTAAATTACAGAAGAATAATGTCACGTGTCCTGATCGCAATATTTATTTCTACTCCATTGTGCAGGAATAAAGACTTTCAGGAGGTTAGACTGGAGAAAGATGGTGCCGTCCTGCTGTGCTTCGCCTCAACATATGGATTCCGCAACATTCAAAACCTTGTTCAGAAACTGAAGAGAGGAAAGTCGCCCTACCACTTTGTGGAAGTCATGGCCTGTCCGTCAGGTAAAGGGGAACATCTCTGACTTGGAGTGCAGTGATAATACCAGAATGGACCACAGCTGGCCTTCTTGTTCCAAAGCTTCCAAACAGATTATTGATCCAAAAATAAATAAACAATTTAAACCCCTCTAGGTGGCTCAATCTGGCCTTTAAAATAAACCAAGCTATCCATATCAGAGGCCCTGAGCATTACCCAGCATTTTCTAAGACAGCTGTTGGGATGGACTGGCGACCTGTCCAGGGTGTACCCCTCGCCCGTAGACAGCTGGAGATAAGCACCTGCACCCCTGGCGACCCCGCTTGGGAAAAGCGTGACAGAAAATGGATGGATGTGACTAATCGTGGAAAAAATGCCTGAGCCATAAAATAAACAAAATCCAAACCTTTAACCAAAATTATACTCATTTACTACAAAAGATAAAAAAATGCTTTGCATTCAACATTATTTGTCAAAAATATCCCCTTTGTTTTAGTTTGTCCTTTTTTAATATATTGTTGAGACAGGTTTTTCATTCAGATCCAAGAATGCAAAATGTAATTTTTGATGAAGGTTAACATAATCGTATTTGTTTAGTCTCATCCAATATTTATCGTTTTTTGTCTTTCAGGCTGTCTAAATGGTGGTGGGCAGATTAAACCTTCATCCAATCAAAACCAAAAGGATTTTCTTCACCAGGTGGAGGAGCTCTACAAGGCAGAGCGCCCCCTATTGCCAGAAAATGACACTAAGGTGGCTGAGTTGTATAAAACCTGGCTGCACACCCTGGGAGAAGAGCGAGCCAAGGAGCTGTTACACACAAAGTACCACACTGTGGAGAAAATGACCAATGGGCTCACTATAAAGTGGTGATCCACGTGCTTCTCTAGCCAAGGGGATGTATGCAGACTTTTGTTTTGCCCTCACCTTTGGTGCTGACAGAGGTGCATAGAACATGTGTTACTTTGGAAAGTAGAATTTATGCAGAATTTATTATTTTTTGTTTAGTTTTGTTTTTCCTGGAGGCCTGATAGGCTGGAATATCATCATATTAACCAAGGCCTCTGTACTGCCAATTATTAATTTACTCATTGTCCTCATATGATGCATTTTGTTACCCTTTGAACATGCCATTTAAAATCAAATATTAGCTAATTATCATTCTTTACTAAATACGTGTTTATTTATACAATTTGAAATAAATCATTGTTCAATGATTCCAGCGTTATTTAATCAAATAAGCAAAGGAAGTTGGCTCTTATGTTCATTATGCATTTTGAGGCTCCGGCTGGAAGCTTTTTAACAGTTAAGAGTTGGACTTTAGGTCTTAAAGCCATTTTTTTCCCATCTAGTCTGTTTGTCTTTACACCTCTAGATCCAAATTGATTTGAAAATATTTACCTAACATTATCAATTGTCTCCAAGCATTTTTATGTTAAAAGTACATCATTTTAAACTTAATCTGCAGCCAAAGAAAAATATATCAAATGTTAAACTACTAAAGTCTAAACAACAGATTAAAATTTGAATAATATTCTAGAAAGCTTAGAGTCCTAGGAAGGCTGCCAGGAAAACCAATCTATTTAAGAAATCCTGAAGAGGGGTTCATGTTGGCATTGAAATCGTTCAAAATCAGAATGAAATTTTAGGTTTTTTTTTTTTTTTTTTTTACAAAAAATGGTATTGGAAGCTGGTTCAAAACATTATGTAATAAATAGGGGTGTAGAAAAAAAATATCAATTTGCCGATATATCTATATTTAAAATAGACATTATTTTTACCTAAAACAATAAGGAACATGGGCTACCTCTGCACCCCCACTCTGGCAGATGCTCTGTAGTTGAGGCAGTCACAGTAGGAGGACTCAAACCCCAAACAGCATAGATACCAAAATAACTAAATTATCAATATCTTCTGATGAACATATACAGCACTTTCTTTTTCATAGAAAAAGAAGGAAAATATTGCAATATATAGTTATTTAGCAATATCTTGATAAAATTGTATCATGACACATATTGGAACACCCATGCCAATGCTAACCTCTAGTAATGAATATGGACATACCAGCATTAACATGATAGACTTGGCTGTTATGAGAAGGTAAACTAGATGCTAGAGAGTTCCAGAATGACCAAAGATTTTTTAGGCTCTCTTGAAGATTCCTCAGCTTTGCCCCAAGCCCACTTATTACTGAGCACTGCAGGTTAGGTGGCTGAAAGAAGGCTCTCACTTTTATTTTTTATTTTTTTGTTGCTTACTAGAGAAATTCAGCTATGAAAGTTTTCAGGTCATAGAAATTTGTTGCATTCACAGCACCCGAAAATATTGTTACGGACGTAATGAAGTAGCTACTAGTAGATTGTGTTGAAATCGAAAGCATGATAATAGGGGAAATGAACAATTTATCTGGGAAAACCACCAGTTTTCCATGATGGAGTTAAAATATTTCATTTTTTCCATTATGCCTTAAGGAAAAGAGTCATGGTTCGGTCCCCATCTTGTAGCATTTTGCCTAAACCCAAACAAAAGAAACAGACATTTTTATTAAACAGACATTTGGTAACTGCGCAGACGCATCGGCAAAAATGTACACTATATTATTAAAATAAGAATAATATAATGGCTACTAATGAAACCCGCCCCCAGAAATGTTTAAAAAAACATCATCCTCTTCTTTAAAGCATTTATTCCCGCCCCCCACACTTTATTTACATGAATGAATGTGTCCACAGAGAAAGGTTAAATATAGCACTATTTAGTCTCTTAGCCTGGTTTAAATTGTGCAAAAATGCTTGTTCATAACATTAACAAATGCTACTAATGGGTCACAGTCTTTAGTACAATACAAGTTTCAGTCACTTTCTTTGATTGCTGAACCCATATGATCTTTAGAGCTCATAAGTAAACCCCACTGCAAAGCCAACATGGCCTGAGGGGGAAGGCTGTCCTTTGGCTTCTTGAATTTATCCTTCTCCTTTCTTAGTGCCCGCATCACCTCTACAGGTTCCGTCTTCCCAGTGAACTTCTGCACAGCTTTCTCCCTGAGATAACAAGAGGACAAATAGGAGAAAACAAAAATAAATAGATATAATTACTATGGTTCCTGTATGTAAACTGAATATCGAAACTCACGAGAGACGGAAGAAAGGGTTGTAATCAAACTCCTCCTGTAATGTGGATGGCACCGTAGGTTTATCATCGTCATCTCTCGCCTAGTGGGCCGAAGAGGAGCGTAAAGATTCCATGAGAATAATGATAAAAAAGACAGAATTCCAGACTGAAATACACATAATTCATGCAGGACGCCTGAAATATTCCTGTACCATACACTATTAACAATTAATAAATTCAATCATTGTAATATTTAAGCTTTTATGAAGATAACCGCAACAACTTGTGCAATAACGAATGTGCAATCACTATTTAATAGCCTGTGCAATTACTATATATATATATATATATATATATATATATGGAAGCACTGTATATACTGTATATACCCCATGCACCTTTTCCTCCTTTTGGGACCTTCTTTTTAGCTATCAAGTGAATTTTTCCTGTGAGATCAATAAAATCTATCTTATCATATCTTATGCATTATGGATTATGAAGAATTTAAAAAAAATCTAATTTATATTCATCAGTTTGTTCAGAAATCCAAACGATTGAGTCAATCTGCCAATCATGCAATTAAAGGACAAATTCTCTTAATTCTTAGCATGTCAGTCATGAAGCAAAAAGTTCAATTTGAGCTGTCATACACTAATAGTTTATTTCCAAAATATATTTACTATTCCTGATAGTTCAATCAGAATTAAATGATCGGCCTTTTAACAATAAAAACCCTTTTCAGCAGCACATGCCTTTTAAAGCTTCTTTTTTTTTTCTACAAAGTACTGTAAACATAAGGGAGAAAAGTCTTTCCCACCAACCAGAGGTTGGCTAGAAATGTTGAAATCTTCTGTTGTCAGATTATTGACATTGCTAAATTTCCCCCATTTCTGCAAAACATTATGTTTATCCTGTGCTTATAACAAGAGAATAACTTTATTTTGTACTTTTCCCACTAAAGCCCCAAACTCCAACTTAAATAATTTTGTTTTAAAATATATGTCAAAATTTACATTTCTATGATAATCTAAAATGTCGGTTTGGCAAAAATTCACAGGTAGAAAAAAAAAAAAAGCCAATACTTTTCCCCCAGAAGCAGAAACGACTTTTCATTTGATTTAACTGATGCCCGCAAAAAATTACAATATTTACTCTTGACAGATCTCTTAAGTAGCTTAAAGGGTTTTTTATCTGGCTTCACCTAAAGTGCAGAAATGTTAGAAAGCAATGTTCTTTTATTGTTTTTGTGCATCATACTTGCCTTGGCCCAGCTCAGCATCTCTTTAACCTTTTCATTTTCTGGTTCCACCAACATGGCAAACTTCAGGTTCTTGATGGTGTTCTCATGTCCACAGAACACCTTCTGCGGATAATAAGAAACTTATTCAAAACAGATTCTGTCACAGTTATCACAGTTGTAAAGGATCCCAATTTTCTAAAATAATATATGATCTCCATGTCAACTAATAAAAAGCCATGGTCAGAGTTTCTTTTTGTTTGTTTTTTTAGCTTTTACGGCACAAGTGGCTCACTTTTCTGACAGTAGGCTGACAGGAAAGGGGATATGAGAGAGGGCAAGAGACATGCGGCAAAGGACCACAGATCAGATTCAAACCCGGGTCAGCCGCGTTGAGCACTAAGGCCTCCATACATGGGTCATGCACGCTAACCACTGCACCAACTGCACACACTCCTCAAAATTGTGCATAAGCTGGTTGACCAAAAGAAGATGAGAATATTTTTCCAACACCAGTTGAAATGCAGAGTATATCTTTCTTGCTCCTACCAAAAAAAAAGTGCTGGTATCATGTTTATCAATAAGGAAGAAGAATAGAGACAAAGAGACAAATAACTGGTGCTTATATTGATATAATTCAATTAAACTATAGCTGTAATAGAACTCGTAAAAAAAAAAACATTTTTCTTTTTTTAACAACATTCTGCTGAGGTGATTGAGGAACAGACAACTCATAGATTACATCTTGAGCCTTCAAATATTCTTTTGATTTAAACTTAGGTTGACTTGTAGGGCCTAGTGGTCAGGGCATTGAGCTTGGAATCCAGAGGTTCTGAGTTCAAGGCCCACTCCCACAGACTGACACTCTGGATGCCTAAGAAAGATCCTTAACCCTTAACTCTTAGGTTTTGCAGACCCTACACTGCTCCCTAGGTGCCAACAATGGGATGGGATGGGTTAAATGCAGGAGTTCATCATCGTTGCTCTGTACTTGTGACAGTGTAAAGTATAAAGTATAAAAAAAGCTGGAAAAAAAATAAATGTTGTCCACCACCATTACGTGATTAAAGTGGGGCGTGGGATGAAGGGGTTTGCCCTACAACCAGAGAGTTTTCGGTTCAAGCACTGGCTCCGGCTTTCAGTGTTGTCATCCCCTTGGGCAAGACAAAAAAAAACACACTAATATGGAAGTTCAGAGCATTAATATATATGGTGCAAATATGCAGTATAAAAACATTTGAGGATGTTTCTAAAAAAAAAAAAAAGACTTCAATCTGCCGCTTCTTGGTGTATACCTTACAGGAAACTTAAATATTAGTTAAATCTACCGATTAATTCAGCTGGCATGGATCTACAGACCTCACCGTGGATAGTAGCACTTACAGAAACTGATGATGGAGTTGCACAAACCTCCCATATATTGTATATAGAGGGATTATGTAGATTGTGAGGACATGTTAAGCTGCACTTAAACAATGATTTTGTGACTATTGAGAGCAAAAGAAAAGATGCAATATACTTTGCCCTGGAATTAGTTTCTCCTCAATTCAGGAGCTTCATTGTGCTAGTCCTAATTTGAAGTCAAAATTTACATTAAGTTGGTGAAAAAAATGGCTAGAAGGGTTGATGGAGAGTAAATATGTTATTTCTTTCAGATCACTCACCGTTTCTGGAGGTAGTGAAGCAAGCACTTTGGTTAGGTTGTGGTGCATTTGTTCTGCTGTACCCTCAAAAAACCTTCCACATCCACCAATAAACAGTGTGTCTCCTATTAGCCAAAAAACAGAACAAGATTTCACAGAGAACTGCAAATAACAAGCCTGTACAGCAAACTGAAAAAGCTAGAAGGTTAAATTCTCAGAGGAAAACCTGTATGTAACTGATCCTCCAACTCTTGATTTGCAGACACAGACCTGTGAACACAGCAGGAGCATCTGTGCAATCATCCTCCCAGACGTAGTAGCATGTATCCCCAGAGGTGTGGCAAGGAGTGAACAGGCACTTCACATTGATGGAGTTAAACTGGAAATGGTAAAAATACCGCAACAATTTGGAACCGCAACTGGTGAGAGTTATTAGCTTCATAGTTAAACTCTGCTTACCTTCAGTTCCTGAGAGTCAATGACTTTATCTGTGAGTCCTTCAATTCGATCATCTGCACCATAAACCCTGAGGCCAGGGATCTCTTTCACTAGAGCCTTATTCCCACGAGCGTGATCCCTGAAAAAACAAAAAATTAAAACAAACACATTGCTTTAAGACCTGAATGGGCTCCATGTTTCAGTTTATGAGGTAAACTCTTAAGGTAAAATAGGTTAGACATGTTAGAGCAGAATAAAGGTAAAATATTCTAAAAGTAAGCGCTTTGAAAACTACAGCAAGATTTAGCAGGTGTTCGCTCGATATTTATGTTAAATCTATGAAACCAAATCAAGCTTATAGAACACAGAAGTTCGTCTTCACTATAGCGGAAACAGAGGCAGAGCCTGAACATTTATATAAGGCTGGCCCGGCAATAACCAATGTATACTGAGAGGTGGCCAATAGTGGATTGGCGCCAGAACCTCAGGGTCAATCTACACTGTTCCAACAGGAACAAGCACAACGTCCATATTTCTAAATAAAGACAAACTATAGTTTCCTACCAACTTTGCTACCAAATAGATGCATATATTTAAACATTCGTCTAGATAAAAGGTATATTGGATAAAATTCTTTGAGGTTTGAGTTCTGGAGCGAACATCTTTTCCATCGTCATTACTTACCTACTTTTATCAATATCATTCTACACTAAATTGATATTTACAAGCACTAATATTTACATAAATTGATCATTTAATAGTTTTTTTTTTAAATAGTTATTTACAGTATCTATAATTTCACTGAAGACTCTTAGATGACTTGCAGAGACACATAATTTTCTCTTTACGGCATATAACACAAAATCTAGTTCTGAAAGAGCATGAATTCTGTACTAATCATTTTTAATGTTCATATATTGATGATGTGTATAATTAAGCACAGTGTTTTTGTTGTCAAGTAATTGTTAATATATATAAAATTAAAATGTTTCGAATATTCTACTGGAGAGAAAAAAAATGGTAGGGGTGGCCATGTTCCCCCATCTAGCTCCACCCCTGAGTGGAAAATGTCCCTTGACTTAGGACAAAGCACATTAAAAAAAGTGAAAACAAAAGCTAACAAATATCAAGTCAAATTCACAGAAAATGAGTCAGTTATCCACATAAAAATGGTAAGAACTTCCATTATAAGACTTTGCAATTGTAGATATTTAAAAATGAAAATCGTGGCCTTTGGTTTGTTTGGCCCCTGACACTGATCTTACCAGTGATAGTGTGTTGTGAGAACACCAATGAGAGACAAGCCTTCTCTTTTGACTATTTCCAGAAGCTGTGGAAAAAAACAGATGATCAATTAACCTTTGTGAGTAATTAATGCAGTCTATTATTTTATTTTTCTTTGTTACAATTTTTTTCTTTTTTTTATTATTTATGATGTCTTTTTGGAATGAGTTTCTACATATAAATGCTTTCAATAAAATCAATTCAAACTTTAGTGAATCAGTGACAGTTGTTGGTGTGAATCTCTGGTCTCACCCGGTGGGGGACAGCGGGGTCCACAGCTAGGGCCTGCTTGCTCTGCTCCTCTATCACCAGGTACATGTAGTTGTCTTCCAGGATGGAGATGACCTTCACCTTCATGTCTCCCACGTTCACATGCACGCGCCTTTCCAATTGACGCCTCCGGAAGACCGCAGCAGCCCTTCTGCAGTAACGGAGCTAATCGGTAAAAGATCAGAAGGCCGCTATAATGATTTACACATCTATTGGAGTTTAACACTATCTGGAGCTAGAATGACAACAATATAATCAACGCTCATCATTATACAAAGAAAGTTGTTGAAGCTGTTTTGCATTCAGACCAGGAAGTTATCCTGACCTAATCAGGCGTCATCTCAGACATTTTAATCGAGTCGGATAAATTCAACCTTTACGGGAAACAAAATTACATACACACACGCACACACACACATATATATATATATATATATATATATATATATATATATATATATATACATAGGGTTGCCAATTGTCCTGTATTATTATAAGAAACAAAATTAGGTGTCTAATTGAAATCAGTTGAAGTCAATTCAAACACAAATAAGACAACAATCAATTCATAATGTTGGTAGGATGGAAGACATTGCCTGATTGTCCCTTATTTGATTTTCAAGAAATTGGCAACACTGTAAAATCAGTCAACTTTTCAAAGAAATACATAAATCAGAATTAAAGAGAGCAATGACTAAAAAAGTACATGTTATCCATATATATATAAGTTACAGCTTTCAAATTATTTTTCTTATTTTACTGTTTTGTAAAAACAGTAAAATATTTGTTTGTATATACATCTATATATATATATAGATATATATATATATCTATATATATATAGATATATACATACATACACACACACATATATACGTATATATATATATATTTATACACACATATATATATACATATACACACATATATATGTACATATACACATATATATACACACACACACATACACATATATATCTGTTACAGTTTTCAAATGATTTTCTTGTAAGTTTACCATTTTGTTTGGCAAGAAAGCTACAAAAGGTGCTTCACAACCAAAAAAGGGATTTTAATATTTCAAATAACAGTTGACTTTCTTTCAACTGATGTTTTATTGCTTATTCTAAAGAACATCATGCAGTGCTCTTTAATAAATCGTGCTTTACAGACATTCAGTAAATGTATCATGTTTTAGTGACACACTCATCAGTCATGATGAAACTAGAACTTAATCTGTTCTGTTGAATTTCTAGTTTTAAAGCAAATGAAGAACTGACATGAGACAATCACACTAAAACTGATTTAAAACATACTTTTCATATGAAATCCTTCCACAGAAATGATTCATTGTTCCTTACAGAGCTCCCATTTATTATGAAATGGGCAGAAAAAAAAGTTAGAACTTGAATATATTAACATTTTTAAGCATTTACAAATAAAAATAAAAGCATCTCTCTGGGTTGCCAATTGTCCCATATTATTATTATAAGAAACAAAATCAGGTGTCTAATTTAATTAGATAGGCTCAATATAAATGTTTACAAAGTCAATTCAAACACAAATAAGACAACAATCAATTCATAATGTTGGTAGGATGGAAGACATTGCCTGATTGTCCCTTATTTGATTTTCAAAAAGTTGGCAACACTGTAAAATCGGTCAACTTTTTAAAAAAGATACATAAATCAGAATGAAAGAGAGCAATGACTGAAAAAGTACATGTTATCCATATATATAAGTTATAGCTTATAAATTATTTTTCTTATTTTACTGTTTTGTTTAGCAAGAAAGCTAAAAAAGGTGCTTCACTACACGAACTGTATGACGGGTATAGTGTTCACACAAAAAAACAAGGATTTTAATATTTCAAATAACATTTGACTTTCTTTAAACAGATGTTTTTTATTGCTTATTCTGAAGAACATCATGCAGTGCTCTTTTATAAATTGTGCTTTAAAGACATTCAGTAAATGTATCATGTTTTAGTGACACACCAATCAGTCATGATGAAACTAGAACTTAATCTGTTCAGTTGAATTCTAATTTTAAAGCAAATGAAGAACTGACACAATGAGACAATCACACTAAAACTGATTTTAAACAAAACTACTATTTCATATTAATCCTTCCACAGAAATGATTGATTGTTCCTTACAGAGCTCCCATTCATTATGAAAATTACACACTGAATGAAAGTGTTAGAACTTCAATATATTAACATTTTTAAGCATTTACAAATTAAAATAAATGCATCTCTTAAAGCCATATATTCTTTAAAACAGTCGCATCAACATTCCCCAAACTATCCAAATAGAACTCCATGAAGAAAACATACAGTTTTGATGCATCTCATCTTTAGTGCTAACAGTGGATACATTCAGCAAGGGATGAATGTAGTGGATCTATTCTAAATGGCTTTGAGGTCTAGCTGTATTTATTTGTTAGTTTGATGGAAAAGTGGCAGTCCTTTAAGGAGATAAAAGCAAGAAACCACCGGACTTTACTCCTTAGGAACCCGGAAGCTGTCTTTTTCTTTTCGGAGGCTTCTCATGGTTTCAATTGGATCTGTCTGCTTCACGTGGTCCTGGACAGACTTCTCTCTGAAACAGACATCACAATAAATGAGAGTAAGGAAGGCACATTTTATGCTCTGAAATAAACTACAATCCTCTAACTGAACTGTTCCATCAAGCTGTACATACTTTACTCTCATAAAGGGATTAAATGTAAATTCATCAGCCAAAGTAGAAGGGATGGTTGGCTCTCCATCGTTGCACTTCTCCTGCAGAAAAACAAACACAGTAAACAGAAAGCTGCTCATCTTTATAAAGACCTGGATTCTTTTCAGACATCAGACTCCAGCGATAAAGTCCAATACCTTTGCCCATGCGAGCTTCTTCTGAATGACTTCATTGTGCGGTTCAACATGGCGTGCAAATTTCAGATTGCTGACTGTATACTCATGGCCACAGTAAACACGCTTTAAAAAGGAAAAAATAAAGAATTAAAAAATAGAAGTTAGCAACCTCCTGATATCTGTTTAAGTATCAATTTGTGTCTAAACTCCACTCCACAAGCTGACGGCGTGATTATTACCATGCTGGCTCTACAGAGACATAAACAGTTCCAGCAGCAATGTTTCAAGCTATGACTCAGTGTTATTGTTGTGTACTGATTAGCAGTATAGTTTTGAATAGTGTTGTTAAGTAGCATTTTCAATAGATATTCTATCAACAGATGAGCATTTATTTTTAAAATCATGGCATCCTGCTGGCTTATTATTTTTGATCTTTGTGTTGTGCACAGTTTTCAGCTCTTATTTATATTTACAATAACAGCACTGCATGCGTGCAATGGGGTAAAAAGGGATCAGGTAATACAAGATTTATCTTCCCTCTGTTCCTTTTTGTTCATGTATAGAAAAAAGAAGAAGATTGTGAAATGACATAAATAAATAAATAAATACATAAAATAAAGTAATGGGACTAAGCCAGTTAGAACCAACTAATGAAATTGTGAAAATAATAACAGAAAGTCTAATATCCAGTAAAAATAAAAAAGAGCATTAAGACACTAATAGCGCTCGGTTTACAGTTGGAATATTGTTGTTGAATGAAGTAGAAGCTGAAGCTGCAGAGGCATTCAAACATCCCTGTAGAGTTGATTGATGCAGGACTAAACAAACTGCCTTATTAATACTTATGACAGTAATATTCTTAGTCTCCACAGTCTAATGCAAAAAATCAGAGGGAAGAACAATACAGCTTTGGGCTGCAACTAACAATTCATTTGCAAACTGATTAATCTGTTGCTTAGTTTTTTTCGATTAATTGATTAATAATCAGATAGCCAAAGGTTCCTTAAAGATTTTTTTTTTTTTTTTTTTTATGAAATCAAAGCAGGTGAAACTTAAAACTTTTCCACCTGAGGAGTTCTGGATGGAGAATATTGACAGACAAAATGTTTTTTTTTTTTATCTTAAATACTAAATGTTTATATAGTTTTCTTACAATTTTGATTAAATTACTGCTCTAAATGGGTTGCTCGGTCAGCTAAAGGCGTATTTTACAGTCTATACTCCTCCGGTTAACGATTAATCGATTACTGTACTAGTTGGTGATTATTTAAATAATTAATTAACCAATTAATTGTTTCAGCCCTAGGTGACTGAAAATCTACACCAACATGTTCTGTTGTACGTTCAACCTACTCCATCCCTGTGCCTGAAGAAACAACATAATCCTGCAAAGAACACGCTTCACTCTGAGGATGATGTGCTCAAGCTGCAGTTTGTCAGCCCACAGCATTTTATTATATAGTCCAAATAGCAGTTTTGGTCTCATCTGTCCTGCTGTGTTCTTTGGCCTTCACGTTTTATTTTGTCCTAAACAAACATCTGGGGCCTTTAGAGAACAGCTGCATTCAGAATGACACTTAAAATACGCATAGATAGGCTTTTGTTTTAACCAGTTGCATCCTGAAGGTATCAGGAAAATGATGGTAAATATATCATGGAAAACTTCTCAGTTTTCCATAAATGTTGAAAAGTTCTTTGTTTTCTTTTTTGTAGTAATCCAATACTTTTGTGTGATTTCACTACATAAAGTCCCAACGAAATACCCATAGTTATGTGGCTCTAATGGGAGAAAATATAAAAACTTTAAAGAAATACGAATCCTTTATTTACCGTTTCCGGAGGAAGACGTCCCAGAATCTCTATCAAGGCTTTGTACATCTGCTCTGCCGTACCCTCAAAGAATTTACCACAGCCAGCCACAAATAAAGTGTCACCTGCATGCAGACAAACACAACATGTAAGTCATTTTAGAGCACAGAGAGGAACATGAAGAAGGTAAGGATATTAGCAAACCGGTGAAAACAGCAGGTGGCTCTGAGCTGTTTTCTTTAGTCACGTAGTAGCAGATGTGACCGGTTGTGTGACAAGGCGTGAACAGGCATTTCACGTTGAGTGATCCAAGCTTAACCGAAAAAAAGAAATGTGTGCAAATTATTGAGCTTACTAAAGTGTTATAGCACAAAAAAAGAGCCATGCTACAGCCTTACCTTGAAGCTGTTGGAGTGGGAAACTTTTTTTGTAATGGCATCGACTCTGTCGTCTCCTCCATAGACCTTTAGCCCTGGCATAAGCTTCACCATCTTCTCATTTCCGCCTGCATGATCCCTAAAACAGCAGAGGAGGAGTTGTGTGCAGCTATAAAACATACCTTGATGGGTAAAGCCTGAATTCTGCGAATCGAGTTTGCAACTGGGTTAAATGTGTTAATAGGAAGCATACCAGTGGTGATGGGTGGTCAGAACGGTTGTGAGTTTAACGCCGTGTTTTCGGACAGCTTCAACAACCTGTTATAGGCACACACAAAAAAAGAGGAAAGAACTGAAGTTAAGCTGTGTTAGTAGAGCAGGAATGAATAGAGTCAAGTAAAAGAGGAATCATTTAGGCTGTGAATCAAGTCAGAAAACAATGTCAGGTTGAGTTTTCTAAAGGGGAGAAAACTTTAAGGAAAATGTAATTTAGGAGGATAAATATCTAAAATGTAGCCCAAAAAATAATAAAGATATAATTTAATAGACTGCCTAGATTGAGGGGGTTAAACCTTCATTCCTCAGGAGCCAGCATCCTGCCTGTCCAAGATGTCACCCTAATCTAACACATCTAAACAAAAAGGTAAAAAAAAAAAAAAAGGGTAAATCTATAGGCAAGGCAATTTTATTTGTACAGCACAATGCAGTACATGGACAATTCAAAGAGCTTTACAGGAATTAGCTAATAAAATAAAGTAAAAAAGCAAATA
This sequence comes from Cyprinodon variegatus, assembly GCF_000732505.1. Lineage (NCBI taxonomy): Eukaryota > Metazoa > Chordata > Actinopteri > Cyprinodontiformes > Cyprinodontidae > Cyprinodon > Cyprinodon variegatus. The sequence continues at coordinate 461,114 of NW_015150849.1, forward strand.
AAGAATAAAAAAGAAAAGAAAAACAAAACAATTGAGCTACACCCCTAAACTGATAATTCCTCAGTTAGCAGTTTATCTTCAACAGTCAAATGATACCAATTGAATAATTCATGATCAGGGCTGTGTAAAAACTGGAGCCATACTGAGAAGGTCACTGAGTCATCAATAAAGCAAGTTAAGCAAGAACACATAAAAAAAGGAGGAAGCAGGAAAACCAGCTCTTACGGACAGCAGTTTCCATATTAAGAATGGATTTTTTTTTTTCCTCAAATTTGTCAACTAGCAAAAGGTATACTTAAAAAAAACAAATAAAGAAAACATCCTAAATAATCTGTTATAATGTGAAATTATAATATGTTCTTCTGCTGGTTAATCCAGGCAGAGTGTCTGTTCTGACTGGACTGGCTTGAGGTTAGAGATTGGACAAGCTGGCAGGTCAAACGCTGAGACACAAAGCAAACAACCGTGCATGCTCAGTGACTCCTAAAGTTAAATTAAAACCAGATCTTAGCTCAACATGCTTGTTCTACCCTGCAGCTGGACAGACAATTGTCTTTATCTTGATTAATGGTTTTCCAAGTTTTCTGAAGCCATTTCAAACTTTCTCTTTGGACTCAGGAGGCTATATAGATATTCTTTATAAGACAGATCATATTGATAGATTGCTGGTAACCAGAGGTGTATAAAGCACTGAAAAAATACCTTAACAAGAAAACACTTCGTTAAAAGTGAAAATCACTGATAAATAATTACATTAAAGTCAAAAAATTGTTCACAATAGGGAAAATGAAAACAAAAGTACTAAATTTTTTGTACATAATTAGAAGCAGAACATATTTTTTCGATTGGTCCCTTCGTTTGGGTAAAAAATTCTGGAGGATTTGTTGAAAACCCATTTTGAACTCTAAAAGAAATTCTAACAGCATTGTCCAAACAAACTCACTATAACCAAAAACCCACGAAGAATGACATGCATCACAGGTGCACTGTGTTAAAAGTGCTTTATGTAAGAATAAATGAAATGTCTCTACTCTGTCTTGGAGAAAAACAAAAGAAAACTAAAATCCATTGTCTCAAAATGACTTACAAGCAAAACAAAATAATTTTCTCTGCATTTTTAAGTCTTTTTTTTTTTATCCAAGTAAAAAAAAAACACTATTTAGAACTTCCTTTGACTATTCAAATGAAACTTAACTGAAGCATCATTACTTTACATTTGTGGTCCAACTGTTTTATTTGCTTAACTACCTGCTTTTATCTTTACTTGCTTTTTAATTTTCCTTCTATTTTACTGTAAAGCTATTTGTCTATGTACTAAATTGTGCTGCACAAAAAACGTGCCTTTCCTTACACTTTACCATTAACAATGCAGGCAGGTTAAAGAGTCTGAGTCTGACATATAGGAAACTTTGCAAATCTTCTTTTGGGAAGTAAGCTTGTATAAGAGATGCAAACAGTAACTTTTAAACAAGGTGCAAGAGGAGAAATGGGCTCCAGTATGCTCCCGCACGTCTTCAATAGACGGTCCCTCTCGGGAGCGGGAACACGGTTGTGCATATGCTTTTTTTTTTACAAGTAGAGAGGGCAGATCTTTTGAAAAATTTGCGAAAATCCTCCATTATACCTTTAAGCACCATAAATAACCTTCTCACCCCTCTGAAGAAATAAAATAAATGTTTTTGAAAAGGAATACTGAAAACCTATCCAGTAAGCATTGTATGGACCAGCAGTTCTGCTGAGCCTCCATTTAAAGAAAATACAGATCCTTAAAAAAGTAATAAAGTACTATAACATAATAAATCTTAGTTACTTCCCACCTCTGTTAACAATTCAAGCTATGCTCAATGCAAATAGAGCAGTGACACAACTTACAGCTGAATTATTTATCTGACTAAACCTGTTTGATTTAACTGGACAGGCTTTAAGCAATTAGTTGATTAAACAGTATTTACACATTTTAAATAGCATAATTAATATAGACCTTAATTGGCTCCACAGGATCAACAATGGCAGCTTCCTTAGAGTCTTCATCGATCAGCAGGTACATGTAGTTGTCACTGAGCGCTGGTAGAAGTTCAACCCTCATGTTGGCTTGTTGGATTAGATGGGATTTCCTCACAGTGCTGTGAAGGAGAGCAGCTGCCTGGGACTTCGCTTCCACAGAGGCTAAATAGGAAGAAGCAAAACCATGTTTTCTGTTTAACTTTGATTTATACCTTAAAATGGTCACGATCTGATCATTAAAGACCAATAATTTTACGTTATAAATACGGGAAAAAAGGACGACGTGTTGACTGTTTACATCAGCGCTTCAAATAAAAGTTAGCTTAACCTTTCTCTTTTAAAATGCACTTATAACGTCCCATTTATTCCCCCTATTAATATTTTAACATGAGTCTGAAAGTTTCTTTGTCATATGTTTTGTCATAATTACTGTAATTATAATATTTTGGACGGACCAGCCCAGAATCCTCACAGGAGACATAAACACATCAACAGCTCCGTGACATCGATCCTAAACAAGCTAGCATGCTAAATGTTAGCAAACTGCGGCATAAATCAGGACGGACATACCAAACTTAAAGGCTGTAGCTGCTCCTATCAGAGTGCAGGCACTCCCCACCAGTGACTTGAATAACATTACAGTAACTACAGTCTTATCGCGGCTGTGCAAACCAGAAAAGTTTGGTTTTTGGTTCAATTCCGCCTCCGCCTCCTTTTCAGCGCTATCCTTCCAGGCATAACTAATCAAATTTGATAGTGTTTTCCTAAAATAATGATTATCATCTAGTAGATGTGGACGTGATTAACAAGTGCACTTTATAAAACACATAGGAAAAACTAAACGAACAGATCGACTGCTAAATGTCACAGTTTTGACTTTGAGTTTTAGTTATGCAAACTTGTCCTCTGGCTTACCGTAGGTTAATGATCCACTTCTTAGTCATAAATATCAGATGTTGCATGAGCTCTATGATCCCGCCATATTGTGAGTGTCAGGGTGTACATACTACTACTACTACTACTACTACTACTACTACAACTAACACTACTATTACTACCACTATTACTACTACTACTAGCATTAGCACTACCCCTACTACTACTACTACTACCACTACCACTACTATACCACCACTACTACTACTACTACTATACTACCACTACTACTACTACCACTATTACCACTACTACTAGCACTGCTACTACTACTAGCACTACCACTACTACTACTACCACTACTATTACTACCACTACTACTACTGCTACTTCCGCTACTACTACCACTACTACTACTACTTCTAATAATAATAATCATAATAACGGGTGGGGTGTAACTAGTTAACTAAAGTAACATTTTAGAAAAAAATACTTTAACGTTTAGTTTTACTGTACAGTATTTATGTAATTTTACTTGAGTAAAAAAATAGTAAGTAGAGCAAAAGAAGACTGGTTTTATACATTTTATGTAAAATGTTTTGAGAAAAATGTTTCTTATGTAGGAATTTGTTATTTTATGTGTATATCATTTTTTTTTGTTTTTTTTTTTGCAAGTTCTATTTTGCACATAATATCCTTCAACTGCATGATTTCTAAACATTAAATCAAATGTGTGCCAGTAGCCTTTTTACTCTAATATTCATACTTTCACTTTTATTTGGGTAAAAAAAATGTAAAGCTAGTGTTAATTCAACTACAGTTTTTGTTTTTGAATGTGTTGTTCAAATTAATACTGCATTTAAGAGCAGTTATAGATGATAAAATATTAATGAACAGACAAATAATGGACGGAGTAATAAATAGGTTGGTGTAGATATGACAGACTAGATTGGTGAAGAAATGGAAGGAGAAAATCTAGAATAATCAATTTTTTATTTTTAGATGTGATTGTTTGTGTTACTGGTCTCCGATAGTAATCCAACATGTGCATATATATGTTTTAATTTCTTACCACCGTTCTTAACGCAAACTCTTCTGCTTTCCAGCTATCCTCATAAGGGAAATTTGCCACTCGTAATATGGCGGACTTAATGACGCATCGGTTCAAGGTATAGAAACAACCCAGCGCGGCTTCTAACTCTTCTACGTCTATGCTGCAGTTTCCGGTCGGTCAAAGTATGCAGTGCTGACCTGCTTCTAAAGTCAAACATCTGAACAAACAGCTGGAGTTTTTCCCACAATGACAGCGCGGAATATAGCCCGATTTTGGGAATGGGGACGAAAGATCATTTGCGTCGGAAGAAACTACGCGGACCACGCAAAAGAGCTGAAAAATGCCATCCCTACGGAGCCTGTCGTGTTCCTGAAGCCTCCAAGCGCATATCTGAGAGAGGGCTCCCCGATCCTGGTGCCTCTGTACAGCAACGACCTGCACCACGAGGTGGAGTTAGGGGTGGTGATCGGGAAAGGTGGCACAGCCATCCCACAGTCCACCGCCATGGAGCATGTAGCTGGCTACGCCTTATGCTTGGACATGACAGCCCGGGACATTCAGGAAGAATGCAAGTCCAAAGGTCTTCCCTGGACCATGGCCAAGGGCTTCAACACCTCCTGTCCTGTCAGCGACTTCATCCCCAAAGAGCGCATCCCTGACCCGGGGAACGTCCAGCTCTGGCTGAAGGTGAACGGCAAGGTGCGACAGAGCGGCAGCACCTCGCAGATGATCTTCTCCGTCCCTTATCTCATCAGCTACATCAGCGACTTCATCAGTCTAGAGGAGGGGGACCTCATTCTGACCGGGACTCCTAAAGGGGTCTCTGCCGTGCAGGAGCACGATGAGCTGCAGGCTGGCATCCAGGACATACTTACTATGAACTTCAAAGTGGAGAGACCAGACCATTAGGAGAAGAAACGGCAGGGAAACAATCCCCAGCAGGTGGCAGCACTGAGCCACCAACTGTGTAGTTTAATAATTTCTATTAATCTAGATTTGATTAATTTATATTGTCCTTAAACCAAATCAGAATCAAATACATAAAAACCTGTCTCAGTTGACAGTTGTTAAAGTGCTCTCTATATATTTAAAAATTAATTATATACAAAATTAATAATACTTTTCACTCATTTTTTTATGTATTTTGTTCTTTTAAGAGATTTCCCCCCCTCTTTTATGAAGAATTATTGAGTTTGTGACATTTTAATAAATGTTATTGTATTTTAGATTTCTCAAAAGGACTCTTCAGTCTCATTAATTAAAGTAATACATATTTAAATGAATACAAAATATGAAGAAAATGTCTTAATAGTTAAATTCTGTGTAAGATTTAGAATATTGTAATAAGTGTATGGATCAGACGGAAACAAAGAGCCACTTGAAAGTATTCTTTCTGTAATGCAAGAAGTGAAATGTCCACATGTAGTTAAATTCAGATGTTATGTTCCAGTCTAAAGTTGCCATTTCTGTTTTGAAAATGTATGTAACATTACCTAAGATTTAAAATGGCTTATTTTCTAATATTTTTTAATAATCTCTTTCATTTGTCATTGCGACTTTATACATTACAATGAAATCTGTCCTCTTCATTCAACCCATCCCTCAGGGAGCAATTTAATAAGTCAAATATTAGATTTTGGTGGAAGGTTTTTTAAATAGCAGGCTGCGTTTTCACATCAAGGAAACACTGGGCAGCTAAAGGGGAACAAGACAGATTGACTGTCTCCAGATCTCATTCCTACATTTAACATTTGAGGAAGGTTGAGGTCTTTGGGGACCAAGAAGCTCCTTGAAGGGCTCATAGTATCAGAATATTAGAAAAAACTGTGTCTCTCTCAGTTATGTCAGTCAGATTTGCAACACTTTTATGTTTTTTTTTAGTTTTGATGCTCTGCATAATTTAATTTCAAAAACTTTATTTCAAATCTGCACACATTTTACAATACATATAATGACAAACAATACATATTCATGGCTTGAAAAGGGGATGGAAGAAGATAAAAGCTTATACATGTCCAATCCCCTCCCGCTCATCCCAGGGACACTCCCAAGATCTGCAAACGACAAGACAAAGACAGGAAAAACAACCCATCCACACTCATGCATACAAGACAACACACTGGCCCAACGCTCCCTGTCCCGTAATTAAGATACTGAAAAGAAAAGGAAAAGAAAAACTTTTTCAAGATACATTCTGTAACTGATATTAGTGTAAAAAAACATATTTTTTAGGATTCAACTTTAATCTATTCTAATTTTCAGTTGATATTCTGTTGTCAATTAGAAGACAGATTGTTCATTTATTTGCATGTGAGAAAATGTAAAAAAATCAAACCACCTCTGCATTTTTAGAAGTATTGTTTTGTCTTTCAGTTTAGTAAACGGATTAATTTGCTTAGCTCAGCTCAGCATATGAGAACAATGTCGTATGCAATTTGTCATGCAAACACTACTCGTGGTTAAATTGTATTGATTTTTAGGGTGTGTAGCTTCAACATTGTTGGGGGCTTGTTTTAAACATCTTTTCAAGGTTTGAGCACCATTCTCCCACAGGCTTCTCTCTTTTCAACATCAAACAAAGTTTCTATCAACCTGTCTCAGGCTCATCTGTTGTAACCTGAGTCAGGCTACATCATCGTGCTCACCTGCAGGGCATGTTACTATAGGACTAACCCTCCCTGGTCCTCAGAGAACCAATGTACCCATCATTTAAACATTTATCACCAATTTAATAAGAGCTGGGAGCTGGGAGTGCATTTACAGAGCAGTTTTCCTAACCGCAGAGTCCGAGAGGAGCTTTGTATAACTTATGTTCCCAGCAGATGTCGTCCTTTATGAGATATGAATCATTCAAGTCAACTTCTTTTGTGTGACTGGAGGTATTATCTTCTCCCGGCTATTAACAAAGACATCAAAGCCCGACCTCAGCTCTGATTTAACACTCACAACATTAAGCTGCAATGTTGTCACCAAGCCGCAGCCTGAAAAGGTATATTTGACTCTTCTGAGGGGAGCGTGGATTACACAGAGATCGCAAGTTTCCCATCCTACACAAACCAACGGTAATGTCAGCTGGGATGTGAAATGTAGCCAGGTGGAAACAGGTGAAGTTTTATGAGGGGAATGTTTGTGTGAGCTGAGGAGATCATAATACACTTTCACACAGCTGTCAGCATTATGTACAGTACCATGTCATCGTCTGAGTGATTGTCAAAGAGGAAACTATCCAACGGCAATATATGACGACTGAAAACTACCTGACAGCTTTTCTTCCATTTAAACTAAAAGATAAAAACAAAAACAACTAAATAATGATTTATTAAATGGATAATACATAAATAAATAGTAATATAAGGAAAACAATTTTTAAGAAAGTAAAAAAAGTATGAATATGAAAAAGAAATGTTTATATAAAATATAAATAAAAAGAATAATCAAAAATAATTTACTAAATAAATGTTGATATAAGGCAAATACATATTCCTGGAAATAAACAAAAAGTTAGTTAAACAAAAAAGTAGAATTTAAGCAACAGGTTTAAAATAATTTATGGCAAGATTAATAATAACATTGCAGAAACCATAAATGTCATTCTTAATGGATTTAACTTATTTTAAATAAATTACCTCTAGAATATTTTACTATTTCTTGCATGTAAACATTCTATAGCTTCTTTTTACCAGCTCACCACAGCAGATAAAACAAAGCCACTATCTCCATTGCATCTGCCATTGTACACAATACCTTCTCTACACTCTTCTCAATGAAGGCACTTGAAGGTTTAAAAAATAGAGCCCTTTAAATGATAAAAAAATTCGATCTCATTTGTTGAAATCTGGCAAGTATTGGCAGAGTTATGGCTGTTAATAAATCAAGATAATCACAATTATAGACAATAGAAAATGAATTGGAAATAACTGAAAATTATTTACAAATTAAAGAACACATTTAAAAGAATATTAAAAGGATGATAACTTTTTTTATATTGAAATATATATCAAAATGAAACTTTGAATGCATTTAGGTGGATAATAGACGATAAAAATTCCAGTCTCACAAATACAATACAGTTTGACCTTAACTTTTTTGTGAAGATCAAGTGAAAGCCATTTTCTTTTCAAAATGATTACGTCAAAAACAACCGTAGATTACAATAAACCTGAACAATTTCATGCAAAAATAAGCACATTCTCTAACATATCAAATTATATGTTGTGATCTCACAAAAACACAATACAAACAACCAATGCATAGCTCAAAACAGACAATAATAAAACATGCTAAAGAAGAATAAGATCGTCAAAACCAAAATTGGATATAACTTGTCAACCTCGATTCTTTCCATCTTCCTCATCTAATTCTTCTTCACCCTCTTCCCAGTATTTAATGGTGTAGTAGGCCCCTGATTTTAAAGTTTCCTACCATGTTAAAGGACTGTTTCCACATCTTCGCACCAGTACTGGTCAATATAGGAATTTAGAAGGCTGCTTCTGTCTTCCAGCAGTTTTTAGTTTTCTTGACTTCTGCTGAGTCATGCCAAATTCTGTCATTCTCTCTTCCTCATACCTGTTGTTTCTTATCATTTCTTTCGGGATCTTCTTCAGTTTTCCTTTCAGAGCTTCATTTTGTTTTTGTTTTTTTTCATATCCTGTCTTTTTAGATTTAGTTCCTTCCTTTTTTTCTGAAAGAGTTGATGAGATTTTCCTGCTCCTCCAATGCTTTTCCCTTGAACCAATTCAGAGTTTCTTTTTGAGCACCCTTAACCTTTGCATCAATGAAGCCAAATGTTGCATTTGGAGCACATCTGGCCTGGGAATCTGTCATTCCCGGTATCCTTTTACTAAACATGTTGTCTACTGGAGCTGATCTGGTCCTTTCCAGCATCTCAAGGGTAGGTGTTGACAAGTCACCAGTCAGATGTCCTGACAGCTGGTGTTCCAGGATGTGACAGCACCAGAAAAGACCTTTCCAGTTACTTCTTCAAATTCATGATGGAGCTGGGGATCCACAGAATGGCAGAGACTTATAAAAGGTTTCATACTCTCTGGTGGTTACAGTTCCAAACATGTCAGTTTCACTTCTGAGAATTTCCACTGGATTATCACAGATGTTTTTCATATTTTTTGACTGCATCTTTGATTTCTGAAATCACTTCAAGGTTTGTTTTATTCGTTATGTTCCCATAAAAGCGAGTCATCCAGGGTCCTGTAACGAGTTTGCCCATCAGCCCGAGAACTTTGAGGTGAAGGAGGATAGAGGGATTGCGCAAATCTTTTAAAACTTCTGCCTTCGAGTTGGTTTTTGTATTGCAGAATTCTTGCGCAATTAATTTTTCTTTCAGTGTGAAAAAGACTCCTGCCAAATGAAAGAGAACGTGAAGCAGAGTGCCTATGTAACGCATAATTATTTTGGTTTCAGTTCCTTGTTTTTTCAGAAACAATTTGAAGCCTTTTGGACCACCAGCACCTTGTTTGACTCTCATTTCAGACAATGAACAGATCGAATTATAAGCATTGTATGTTTTTCCGTAACATTCTCCGTTGTTTCTTTCTGTATTTATCTTATTTAGGGCTTTTCTAGCTGCTACAGCGATTCCATCTATAGGATGAACATTGCAGTTGAGTCATAGCAGATCTATCTCAAGGTCCTCCTCCAACTTTTGCCTTACACAGGAACACTTACTCTGGAAGACGATCAGAAACTTTATTTTTGATTTTTGAAATGACAGTTTTTCTCACTTCCAGATGGTCCTTCTTGTGGAACGATGCATATGAACCTGCATATGAGCTTCTGTTATATGACCCAACATATTCCTCCGTCATTCTAGCAGGCAGAGAATTAATTTGGAGTTCTAACCCCTTTGGTCGTTCACTAGGACTCTCAGGAAACATTATGTGGACTTCATTCATATATTCAGCTGCCAATGAAGTTGCATCCCATCCAAGGGTGAGGTTTTCTTCATTCACAACTGCTTCACCAATTGGAATATCATTTAGAACTCCAATTTCATAGGCAAATTGAGCAACAGTTGTCGCATTTGCCTTTGACCCCACCTACATTCCAGTGATTTCTTTGACTACCTCCTCAATCATAGATGCTGGTTCTTCTACTGGAACCTGGTGGAAAAGACAAGAATATGCTGCTTTTCTGTCGCCACTGTTGTAGGACCTTCTGTCTTTTTTTTTTTACAGAAATGTCAATTACAGATTGCTTCCCTTCTTCCAAAAGAGTGGCCTTCCGGGCTTCATTTTCACATTCCTGTTTCTTCTATTTTCTTTTTAGTTTAGTTAATTCTTTCTGAACAATTGACAATTTTGCAAAATGTTTGCAATTGCATTTTTTGGTTTTTGGATTTCCCTGAATAAAGTTGTGAACAATTTTCAAATTCTGGCTTTCCTTGTCTTTTTAAAATAGCATTTGACATAGTCGTTTTTTCGCTCACAGTGCAGATTATTTAACATTTGGCCTCTTTTAAAATGACAATATTTGAATGGTCCTAGCCTCTGAAGCAGAGGCATAAACCTCATCATACTTTCTCTTCCGTTTTTGACAAAGGCTGCCTTAATGCAGCTCGTTTATGTGCATATTTTTAACAGTCAGTTTTAAGTTTCTTTCGGAGAAGCCAAACAGAGTGTCTTGGTATTCCTACAGTTCGCACTTGCATCTGTATCTCCAGGAGGACGGAACTGCTCATCACACTTAAAACATTCCCAGTTTGTAAATAATAGAAGATTAAATTCTTCAAAGAGAAAAGAAAGTGTACCCACATCACTTTGATGTGGGTACACTTATTTCCGTTTTGAAAAGATGACATTAAAGGGGTCATAGAATGATTATATTTGTCATGATGGGTCTTAAGTTCTTAGCCCACATGCAGAACACAACGGAGGCTGGTTAAAAGTTTAACAGAGTTTTATAGTTGCACAAAAACACAAGATCATGAACTGGATCTGGAACTGGTCAGGGCGGGTTCACTGGAGTCTGCAGAGATGATAGTTTGATTAGGAAACGGACTGATGAGTTATGAGTCTTTAGATTATTCAGGAGAATACCTTGAAGGAGTCCGGGCTTCTCTTTGAGAGAGAGGGAACTGTTGGGTCCAGAGACTGTTTGTTCAGCAGAGTCCAAGAGCAGCTGCAGCGTCTTGCTTCTGACTATAAGGCAGACCTTGATCTGAGTTTCCAGCTCTTAGCCAAGAGCAGCAGGGGAATCCACATAGGAATCTTCAGGTTTGGCTCACGAGGGCAATCTCGGCAGGTTAAGCTCATCCAGAGCCTCAGGTAGAGACAGATTTCCTGTGAGGAAAAAACAAGGGAGAATTAGAATCAGATCTCTCTTAAGAGAGAGCAAAGATTCTTAGGTTCTAGGCTCAGGTCGCTAAGCAAACTAGGTCAACACTGCGGCGTCGAAGCAAGGTCTGGCAGCTGGTTATATAGGGCAGGTCTCTTGATGAGAAGATGCGCCTCAGGTGTGCTGGAAGACTCCAGCTCTTGGAGACTCATGGCGCACTCTGCTAGAGGAAGGTGGTACAGCTCCAGATCCCAACAATATTGGGTATTTGGTGCTGGTCCTTTAGGTCTCTCATTAGGGTTTTTAACACTGGTTGGGCTGAAAATGGCATATTTGCTGTTCTATGTGCCCTAATGCAAGCCTGCTTAAAAGCTATAGAATGAAATGACAGGTTTTCTTCCTTTTATGTTATGCTCATGAATATTTAGATGAGCTCTGCGCTCACAGAGCGAAGCTGCTGAATGATGCATCATAGCAACAAGCACTCACTCACTAAAACATCGAAATTGTGTGAAAAAAGTACAGGCCAGAACCAAATAAGGCATCATCCTCGAGTTTAGGTCAACTCGGGGCGTTGTTTGGATTTGCCTGTTTTATGGTGGAAGTTTGGAATTGTGAGATTTGCAGAGAAAGGAGGTGTCGATGGGGTTTGAACTTCTCTGTAAGTCTATTTCACCCACTGAACTATCGTTGTTCATCTATGACAATGTAAACTCGGTTTTCCATTCTATGACCCCTTTAATGTCACGGTTTACAGCACTCTTTGCAGCATCAAGACTGAACCCTTCAGTGTTTGAAATTAGATCTTTTTGCTTTTTTAGATTGACAGCAAATGTCTAGCTGGACTACGCTGGTGAAGATTCTCAGTCATCTAGGTCATAGTCATTCCAAAAAAAAATTAAAAACAATCCTCTGGACTTTGTTACCAAGTTTGAAGATGTTTCGCTCCCCATCCAGGAAGTTTTTAAAATCGAAAATGTCAGGAAAAGCGTTGAGTTCGAGGTTTTATACAGTAACCCAACAAAGCCTAGTTTTTGTTTTGAAAACATGCAAATTGAAACAGACAAACGGGGTCCTAATTTCCTATTTTAATTTTGATGATATGTATTTATTTTTATCTATGAGCTGGAAATGTCCACAGATCGGATTTCAGAAATCTGGCCACCTTACGGTTCACCAGTCGTGTACCTCAAAGTTACTCCTGTAAACTCAGAGAGAAAAATTTGCAGATGTTTTAGACTGTATGGTTCTTGCATCAGCCAACACGATACTGAACATGTGAATCCTAGGGAGTGTGATTCCTTGGCCATATTGTCTCTGGCCCCAGCCTGTGGGAATCACATGGCCCCTAGGACGTGTCTCCCAGAGTATTTTGCAGAGAGAGTTCTGAAGCTTAGGGTTGCATAAAAATCCAGCATAGTCACTTTTCAAAGTCCACAATTAATATGGCTTATGACAAAACACAACTTAAAAACACACCATAAAAAAGTTATATGCTTAAATGGTCAAAAGACATTTTCCCCTGTCTCCTATGTATAGGCTCTTTTGCTCCTGGAAGACAGAGGGTCCTCCATGGGAAATTGTTTTGCAGACAGGCAGTCTACATCTTCTCTGTCTGCATTTCCAGAAAAATGGCAGTGCGTGATGCCTGCTTCGCGTGATGCATTGAAAAGCCACCAGACAGGCCTGTGGTGTAGCTATTCTAAGGAAACAACCACCAACACTCAGAAACTTTGGAGGCTCTGAGTCAGAGGATGCAGAACACATGAAACATCACAGAGAAAAAAGCTCACAAGGTTAGTAAATTGAGCTAATTTGATATTTTTGGACACGCAGTAGGGCTATCCTGCATGTCAGAACTGTAAGTGCATTATTCTTGCACATTAACCATGCTCAATGTGACCTTTTTTTCTAATATATTCTAAAATGTTGACTCACGCAATTTCACAGTTCCTTGCAAAAATACCTAAATAACTTTTTCATATTGTATCATGCTACAAACAGCTAATTTAAAAACACTATCAGGAATAAGAACCAAATTTGACTGTTTAAGCCAAAGATCTGTTGATTTATGTCTCAGGATCTAAAAACTAACATTTTTAATTTATTTTATTTTAGTCATTAGTGACTACTGCAGGTGGATCATATAGGCGAGTAATAAAAACTGGGCGGAGTTAAGCAGGTGTGTGAAATGAGTGATCAGATCAGGCATCAGTGCTGAGATCATGACAGCTTTCAGAAACCAAATTCTGCTACTGTACAATAATATTTCAAACATTAGAGACTGACCCATTCTTTTTTACCTTACCTTTATCTTTACCTGGATGGAAAGGTTCTGTAAAGATTGATCTTAACAAATTGGTTATTAATTAGATTTAGGAAGAGGGCTTTATGGTTATTTACCCTGGCTTATATCTCCAACTCTTACTTCCGTCCTTTGTTCTGCTGAAGAAACAGAAAGCATTTTTATATCATGATGCTGCCAACACAATGTTATGGCATGAATGTGGGTTTTGAATGATAGCCAAAAACAGAATTTTTTTTTTTTCATCTGGTGCAAGGATGATTTTGCACATATTTGTGTGTCCTCTTTATAGCTTGTGTCAAACAGCAAACTCTCTACCTTTATCCTAATGTCGATGTAATAATATCCTCTCATAGAAATCTGAGGCGGAACATGCATTTTGTTAGACCAATGTCAACATAAGCTATTTTACTAATTAGGTGACTGCCAAAGATAATTATTTGGAAGCAGGAGATTAGGGAGAAAGGAGATGGTATGAATGTCTGCATGCATGCCATGATTTTTACTCCACTGGATAAAAACCAAATAAAGTAATTTTACGATTGAAGCTGTCATGTGGCAAAACTTTTAAAAGTGCAAGGAACATGAATAGCTTTTCAATGTCATTATTTCCCCAGTCATTCAAGACTGTGACATTGTTATCACTGAAGACACATAGATGGGAGCTTTGACAAAATAAGAAAGTGATGCACAAAACACTGATAATTTAGTTAGCAGATTAGCAGGTAAGTTAATTCAGGTTTTATTGGCCACATAAGAAGTTCTTTATTTTGTATATGGCACCAGCCAAATGCAAATGAATGGCTTTCCAAAAGCATTTCCACAGAATTGTATTTTTAGTGTGAAAGTTTTCCTTCTATTTGGCAGCAGAGTCTCCATTCATACCTCGTAAACTTACTGCAGGCATGTCTGTGAATTTTCATCCTCCATCTATTCCAATCAAGGCCCTATAAGCAGACAGTACTTGGCATTTTAAAAGCCACAAAAAAAAAACTTACCATGGAAGCCTTTGCAGAAACTTGTGTGTCCAGAAAAACAATTTCATAAAAACCTGCTGTAAAATTCTCCAAGCTCATATCCGTGAAAAAAATGTGCTTTCTCTTAACTACTGTGACCAAACTCTTTCCAGCTTAAGTGACTTTCTCATCAGTTAAAGATGGAGTCACAATTCTGCAAGGTTTAACAAGATAATATAAAGACATGACCACAATGAATACAGCAGAATAGAGTAATACTTTATTGTTCCACAGTGGGGAAATTCATGCAGTAGCAAGTAAAGGAAAAGATTAACAAGAAAATATACTCTACAGTTATAGACATGACTTAATCTGATTAAATGAAATGTGTAACTAAGCTTAGACAAAATCCATAGTTTTTACCAAATCAAAGGAGATTGTGGATGATATCTATTTCTCTTTTTGAACAGGCTCAGCTATTCTCTAGCAAAATGCTATACCAAGATGTAAACTTTGTTTCTTTCTGTGGTTTAAGTTTTAATGCATTTCTTCCTTTTCTATCCCATTGTAGCCGTGTGAACTCCAGAGAGTTTTAGTTCTTAAAAAAAAAGAAATCCAGGTCTATGAGAAAATTTAGGAGAATCACCTTGATGTTGCTTAACAGCTCAACAACAAAATCTTTGTGTGCAAAGTGCACTAATGTGTACTAAAGTGAGAACAAAATAAAACCCTGAATATTGAAAAATTATGTAATCTGCATACAGTTACTTTGGTTTTGTAGGTGAAGAGGCTGAGATCAAGTACATAATTTTTCAGAGATAAGACCAAATAATATTTTCCCAAGTTACAAAAAAGTGTCAAGGTTAAATAGTCAAGTCTAAGTTCTATGTGTTGGGCTTCACAGTCATGAGATGAATATGGACATGGAGGAATATTGAACATTTGTTGCAGTGGGATTCTTACAGACTGTAAGCTGAAACTTCTCTGACACTTCACCACCACAGGAGAACCTTCAAAGGACATCCTGGTTTCCCTTATCACAAAGGGGAAAAACCTCTCCCTTGCTGGCAAAGTGACACATTATTCCACTTTGACTGAAAGCCAAGTTATCCCTACTATTTTGCTTACATATGACAATACACATCCCAAACCTGGCTGTCTGCACCTTTCTCTCCGAGTTTTGCAGGAAAGGCCTGAAACCAGAGACCATCACAACAGCAGATTCTCTTAGGCTATGGCAATGCAGCCACTCTAAAGCCTCTTTCCCAATGAAAATAGTCTGTTAACCTGGATTATGTAAACATAGGTTCACCTGCTAACAATATGCATTTGGCTCCCTTCTCTGTGGCAAAAAAGCAGGCTCTAACCCCCAGCTGGCAAGCTGTGTGGCCTCTGTACCCCCTGCTGCTGTGTGTCTGGTGACACCATCACGCAGGGTTTGCGTTGATGGTGTCATCAGTGTGACAGAAATCAGGAAAGTAAACCATGGAGAGCAACATGGAAGGAAGCCAGAGCGTAGTAAGTATGCTTTATTGTTTCACTCTTTTATCGGTCTGAATTCCTCTTACCAGTGGTGCACCATGTTTATCAAATGTAAACTGAGTTTTTTCAGGTTGTTAGATCAGAAGCGACTGGCGTGGTATGTAGAAGTCTGTATGTTACGCTCAATGGTGTCACGTAAGTTAGTGGGTCAATCCGGTTCTGGTTCCCACAGCATGCCCATCGGAGCTGAGGGTCGCTTGCCCATTTGACTACACAGGTCATTGAGCTGTTTCCACTACCATTAAAAGTCATTTGTTACCAGGTTTAAACGGGTTTTTCAACTGATAGGAAAGCGTTATACGCATCCCATAGCTTGCACATTCTATGCTTTTCTTGAGTACTGGAAAATGGCTCAGCTTTTTCAAAATGGAGATTAAGTGCTTCCAACTAAATTAGTTGGTTTTTGATTATTTTATTAAGTTTGATATGTTGTATGGTGTTTCAAAAGTTGAACAGTATAAGCTAATAGCAACCGCATCAATGTCATAGTGAAGACCACCTAACCATAGACCAAGTCAAGACCAAGAACAGATTGCTTATGAAGGTTCTCAGTCATCCAGTTTATAGTCATTCCGTAAAAATAAAAAAAATATCCACTGGACTTGGTTTCCAAGAGCAAGTACATAATTGACCAAGAGACGAGTGAATCAAGCCGGAGACAAGACCAAGACTTTTAGGGGCCGAGACCAAGGCCAATTCGAGACTAGTGCCCTTAGGACTGCATTACATTACATGTTACAATAAAATGTAAAAGTTTATTGGAGCGCAAGTAAAGGGACAATGTTGTTGGATATGAAATATTACATTTTACATAAAAAGTTCAAGGATAACAGATACCATCCATCCATTTTCTCCCGCTTAGTCCTTGTCAGGGTCACGGTGGGGCCTGTGCCTATTTCCGGCTGTCCATGAGCGAGAGGTGGCCAGTCTGTTGCAGGGTAACACAGATACACACAAAGACACACTCACTCCTAAGGACAATTTAGGGAAGCCAATTAACCTAATAGTCACGTTTTTGGACTGTGGAAGGAAGCCGGAGTACCCGGAGAGAACCCATGCATGCACAGGGAGAATGTGCAAACTCCATGCAGAAAGACAGGGTCATCGAACCCAGAACCTTCTTTCTGCAAGGCAGAAGTGCTACCTTGCTACAGTGCTAAAATTGAAAAAATACATAGAAAGTTCAGTGTATGCCAGCGATTCTGGGACATCAGGCATACGCTGGCTAAATCGGCAAGGTGTGACAGGGCCCTATGTCACTAACCTGAGTTTCTATTTTTACATAGTATCCTGCGTATTTGACCCAGCTGACAGGCAGCTGCATGCTTATAATCCAATAACTGCCTGTTTGAAGTTGCCCTGATCTATCTGCTTGAATATTGGGTCCTAAGTTCCAAGCATCTGACAATGGCATCATCAATCAAATACGCTAAAATTAATGGAACTATATTATTACAATATTCATACTGCAAAAAAAAAACACAGATGTGTTTTTTTAAGTGTTTTAGCTGCTCACTGACAGAAAGGCGTTCTGAGCCATATTCCCATGGTAAAACAGGCCACTGCTTGCCAGTCCTTCTTAAGCTCAGTTTAATTTCTCACATAATTACAAGTGTTTAGTGAAAGCTGTAGATTATCTTAAGTGCCATAAAGTTATGCTGATTTAGGGAAAGTTTACTTCTGGGATTGCCCTCTAAGGACACTAATATCTTTCCCAGATGGCAGAATAAATATATCTGTTAATGCCTGCTGCGAGGCAGGCAGAAAGCAGTTCTACTAGCAGGCGCAGTATTAATGCAAGCAGTAAAATATTTCAAGGATGAAGTAAGTCTTTGATATTTAAAATTTTAGTGTCTTTAAAATCCAATGCCAGGGATAACAACAAACAGAAGTCCTAACTGGAATTATTGGGAGCAGGAGGTGCAGAGTGTTAAAGGAACTGTGTGTGTTTTATGAAACTCATAAATATATACATCAAACCACAGATATTTCCACAAACAAAGCTCAAACAAAGCAGTTTGGTTTATTTTCTTGTTTTGTTAAATCAAATCTCCACTTATTATGGAACGAAGGGTACGTTTAATTTCTCCAGTGGGTTCTATCCTGGGCTGTTTCCCCATGGAAGATGCTGGTTCTTTTTTTACTCTTACAGGCCAGAGTATCATGAAAGAAGGGAGCTCTGTTGTTAATTCTGAACCCACAACGAAAGAAGAGGGGGTGAGCTCACATCTTGTGTAATTAAAGGCCGCAACACACGCAGGCCTTAAACTGTACATGTGGCCTCCATTGTGGAGGCAGTAAAGAGTATCGTGGGATTTCTCTTTAATGATCCCTCAATAAGTAGTTAAAAAGTAAAGAAATCAACACAAGAAAGAGCAAGATTTTAGACTATGAATTAAAAAGTTGGAAGACAGCTAGATAAAAATATAAATAGTTGCTTCAAGTCCTGATCTCAACACATGCACCCTGGATAATTTGATGAGCAACTTTGACCTTTGAATATAACTCTGACAAAGATTTTCACAAAATTTTGCTAAAATTTAATAGATTTATAGAACTGCTCCAGAGAGAAAGGATCAGATCTGCTGTAGGATCATGTTATAAAGCTCAGAGAAGAGGACAAAATGGAAATAAAACCCACAAAAACAAAGTTAAAGCTTGTTCGATTGTAGTGAGATAAAACTACAACATTAAGAAAGAATGTAACCATCAACAAAGCAAATCAGCTTAGAGATCAGTGATGCTAACTCTGTCATTGTCTTTATTTAGTTTAAGTTCTGCTGTATCCTTTAGCTTATCAGCACAAGGCACAAAGTTCAAGCATTGATCTATCAATTCCTAAAAAAATATTTTTGAGATTCCTTTTCACATTCTGCTTTTTGTTATTGGTTGAACTGTAGTTAAATTCTTCTTTTACTCAAGGGACAAACAAACGAGTAACGTGGGTGTGGATCTGAATAAAACAAAGAAGATGAAAAAAAATTATACCGGTACTGTTTTTGGCATTTACTTATTCATATTTAGTTACTTTAACACAATTGTTTCATGTCATACCCTGCTAACATTAAACAATGGTGTTAAACTAACTAAATATGATTAAGTAAATGCCAAAAACAGTTGCATTATATTTTTAAGTGAAGGAACAATTCACAAAACTGATTTGCATTGGTCATTTGAGCAGTGATGACCTCAATCAGTTATAAATGGCTCAGAGTGAGCCTGTTTTCCCTGGAAAACAGGACGGATTATCCACAATGACATCAGAGTCTGTACACCAGTAAAATAAGAGATCTATTTCTCTCACCTCTACTCTACCAGTGGTACATTCAGATGACAGTTTTCTGTGAATCCAACATCCAGAAGCCATGGTGCATTTCTGAGACAAATTCAAAGCAGTGATGTCAGAGGTGGGGACAACTTTACATTAACATAAGAACAGGCACTACTGGGATTTCATTGATTTCTCATGTAACTCCCTCCGCTGCTGTAGAAGAGACATTTGATGTAATTTCATTCTGTTTTCAGTATTAAAAACATACTTGTTTCTCTTTACACGTCAATCCTGCATGGAAAAGAATCTTGTAGAGCACATATGTCAAAGTCAAGGCCCTTGGTTGTTTATCCATGGCCCCCTGGATGATATTTATTTACGATTAGAACCGGCCCACAGGCTGCGGTGACTTCGCAGGCTACCACCATGTAGTGTTGGTGAGGTTGCGTTGCATTGCCATGGGAAAACATTGTGTTTTTCTTTTCTTTCAATTTTTTTGTTTTGCTTTTCATGTTTGGATTGTTTTGTTTTTTTCTTTTCCGCGTTTAACAATCCAAGCTGGGCTGAAGTCGGTTGTCTAAGGAGGCGGAGTGCACTAACTGCGCTCCGCAACTGCTACGCTCAGGTGTCAGCAGAGGCTGTTTGAAGCCAAAATAAAACAAGCTGCTGAGCAAGGAGCAGGTGGGGGCTATAAGCATTATAGCACACACCATGTTTCTCTGAACATACAAAAAGGGACTGCTCCTAATGCTTAACTTCTTAGATGTTCTGATTCCATCTTTTGGATTACATGTTGGCTACAGATATTTATTTTTCATGTTGTGACTTTTAATGCTGTACTACTGGGTTGAAAAGTGACAAACTTTCTAACAGGAAACGGGACTAATAGGATGATCAGAATTCCGAAAAGACAAAAAAAAAGGATATGTCACTTTCCAGGAATGAAATCCTACAGCAGCGCAGGCTGAATACTGAAAACCCTCTAAAATAATCATTTAAAACTATAAGCCGTTTTTAATTAGGTTTTAATTTGTCAAGAGAAAAATGTTATACAAAACAACCCGGGCTTATGTGAAAAAGTAATTACACTCTAGACCTAATGACTGGTTGGGCCACCCTTGGCAGCATGAGTTGCAATCAAGTTTTTATAATAACCGGCAGCAAGTCTTTTGCAGGGGACTTTTTGCATTTTCCTCTTTGCAGAATTATCCTAATCCAGCCAGACTGAAAAGGTATTCCACAAGTACCCAATCTCAATCATAAAGGCCAGACTTTGTGATTTTAGTTGTTGAAGCTATTTAGAGGTAGATTTGTCAGGATCATTGTTCTATATAATTTCTCCACATGCAGAGCAGTCATAGAGTCACTTTATGTACATAAATTGCAAAGAACTAAAAGTTGAAATCCAAATCAAGCACCTGAGGTCAGAATTGATTTCTTCTATCCAGATTAAATGGGGTTACATCTTCAAACAGCTAAAAATGTCTTTAAAAATCCACAATAGCCACCTATACAATGTTTATATGTGTTCTTTTAATTGAATATTTACATTTGAGGTATAAATGTACATCAGTTGCAAACAATATATATCTTTTCAATATCAAACAATTGATCTGATTGTCTTTGTTCATGAAAAAAAAACAAAAACAAACGTATAAATGCGTCAAAGCGTTGTGTGGTATGACATCGCCCCCAATGTCCTGTCAGTTAATAAGCCTATTTTATATATTTCATCTGCCATGTAATAAAAAGCACATGGTAATAAATTAACTTTTTTTTAATATAGCTGATAATTTTAATGAAGGATTTATATCGACATAAGCTATAAATATAACTTCATCTTATAAACAAAATACAGGATAAAAGAAAGGAAAATAAAACCTTAAAAGAGAGTGCTTTAAAGTCCTCAAGGTGTATTGAACCATATTAGCAGCACTGCGGTTAGTGTCAGCCCAACATCTGCTGCTTGTCATGTTGCATCCACAGCCTTTACTCCTCCCTGAGAATCTTAGATTTGTCAAAACTGTAAAGAAACATACAGATGCTTTTTATAAGGCAGACGTGTCCCTTTTTATTAGTCCCAGCCAAAATCTTGTCCACTCATCTGATAGAAACGTTGGTTAAAAGGTCTGTAAAAGTCCCTGAGTGTCTGTAGAACCTCAGATGGGATCTGGGGATGAGGTCTACCTTTCGACTTTCCCAGGCAGCGAGGTCTGCTACTCCCCTCTGGTTTCTTCAAGCAGGGAAAGCCTTTAGTTTGGTTGAAGTAGAAATGTTTATCTGAAATAACCCTTTTCAAACCCAGGAAGTCCTGAACCCGTCCCATCTCCCCGGCGGGGTCAGACACAAGTCGCTCACCACTGACAAACAGAAAGTGAGACAGGGGGAAATACTGCAGCCAGTTCTCCAGATGTTTGGCATAGAGGCCAATGCGCACGGCACTCCAAGTGGTGTCGATTATTCCTGCGGAGGAGTTCTTCAACGCAAGACTCTGAAAGGATGGAAGACCCGGGTTCTTGGTGAGAGTCTGGGTGTAGTCGGACACGGCACGCGTTACTGGGTCTCTCACCACAACTATTAGCTTGGTCTGGCAGTTCATTGTGCACACACGGCTTGGAGCCTCCTTGGTTACAAAGTAGCTGGGTGTCTTCTCCATGGTGATCTGCCCGTCCAGAGTTCGAGGCATCAGGTTTCTGGGTGGAAATAAAACATTTCCAGTTAGTTATTTAGATACAACCCTTAAAGTATGTTTCAATAATCAACTCCACAGCTGTGATTAATAACCCTTTCTCTTATTAGGTTCACATTACGGTTCACATCAATCATAAGGCATGCCACAGAGTCTCAGTTGGTTTTACATGTGGACTTTTACTAGACCATTCAAATAAAAGATTTTCTTTGCATTGTGGTTCTGGCTGTATGTTTAGAAGCATTCTTGAGGTTAAACCTCCATGCAAATCTCAGATTTGGCTGGCTTTTACAGGTTTTAATCAGTTCCCCTTTCCCTAGCTGTATCCATCATCACATAGGCTCTCACCAGCTTTCTGAAGAAGAGAATTCCCAGAGCAGCACACTGCCACCACCTTGTTTTGCATTTCAGGTAGAGTTTTCATGTTTTTTATCTTGTGACAAGCATAAAAATGTTCATCTAAGAACATTTTTTAAACATATATATTTGGTCTAAACTGATTTCATACGTATATTGTGTGGTTTTTGACCTAATATTTTCTTTTTGACAATCTTTCACTATGGTCAGATTTGTAGTGCGTAAAGATCTTAGTTTTGGTTCTAAAAGATTCTTTTATGTTGACTGGGGATGACCATGTCATTGATGGTTTGCAGTCTCGCTGTCATTTTTTTCATTTCTAGATCACAGTTTGTGCAGCACTGCTGGGTTTTTTTTTCTGGGGATGATTCAAAAGCAAACCAAACCTTTTCTGATTTAAATATTTATTGAAATATTTTGAAAGCTACATGTCCTTTTCCTTGTAGTTAACAACAATTAACGATTTTGTGCTGGTTTATCATATAAAGTCACACGTCCGTGATTGTAATGTGAAAAATATTGAACAAGTTAATGAGGTAGGAGTTCAACACCTACATACCTGAGGGAGCAAAGCTACAGTCACACTTAACAGTTCACCAACATTTAGTAACTCTAGCTCCTCTTTCATTAAATCACCTCAAATCATCTATGATTAAAGGTTCTGATCCAAGACGGTGTTATTGTTTGCAGCCCCTTCGGGCCTCACTACTAAGGTCTGCAGACCAGGACCATCCACTCATTTTAGCTCTGATGAGTCTAAAACCACAAAACCTCAAGAACCACTTAACAGCAATTTCCTACAGATTTCAACCCCCTCTTCTTCCTGCAGGAGCAGAGCGCCCACCCCGCTTCATCCTCGCCTCCCCTGCCGGTTCCTGTGTGTATTTAAAGAGTCCAATATGTCTGCAGGAAGTGTGACCAGGCTGTCCAGCTGCTGAGCTCAGCTAGTGTGTTAAACATATGGCTGTAAGAGTGAAAAGCACTTTGCACAGTAGACCAGTATACATACTGTATTTGTTTGATTATGAAATATGCTCTTATTTCTTTGAAATAATCTGTGAAGAACAATAAACTGATTCATCTATTTATTCTTTTTTTCATGGGTATATTACCAACAACATATGTGTGGTATTCTTTAAGCGCATTGCTTGGTATGATTTCTAGCCCATCTATCCATCAGTCAAGCAGGGATTGTGGGCACCATTCGGGTTTCAGAGTGCTCATGACTGACAGCAAAGCTGCGTGAGCCAGACTTGTGGCAGACTAGGATTTCAGAAGCAAATCGGTTGCCTGACAAACGGACAAAGAGCTATGATTAAAACAGAGGATGAACTGTCTGATCCCCTTTTTGGCTCCATAGATCTCATTGTGTTACTGGAAAAGGAGAGCATTCATGTGGTTTTCCATAAAATAAACAAGTAACAGAGCTTTTGGGATTTATTTGTTTCACACTGGAAGCCTCAATTGAGTCCAAATGGCCATAAGAAGAGGTCATTCAGGAATTCGGATGAGCTTCGAGGTGAATTTATTTTCTTAGTGAAACTTTTTATGATCAAAGACTGATTTGATGTTTAGTGAAACGCAAACCAAAATCTGTACTGCATTAATGTTGCAGCAGATTCTCACAAGTTTGCACACGAATGATTAATAAAGTAAGAATCCTTTTTTTTTAGTTGAGCTCATAAAGAAGAAAAAGAAATACCTATTTCGCTTTAAGACTTAGAGAGATGATTTAAACGTATTAATTATGGTTTTAAATTGCGGTTGTAAGTGGACCAAAACATCAGTCAAGATCATTTAGTCAAAAGCAGCATTAGTCAGTATGAATAATGAGTATATGAGTACAACTTAATGAATGTGAAAAGCAAACATCTTGAAGGTTTTAGAAAAGAGGTGGATAAAGCAAATCCTCAAACAAATATATTCTGGGTGACTTTCAATTATGGGAGCGAATTCATTAGGATTTATCCCCTTCAAAATATGCCATAAAATAAGCTTATCATTACTTAGACTTGATTTAGCAAAGGCATTTAATGACCGCTACACACTAACCAAGATGTTTTTTTAAACAGACTTTTTCAGTTATGTTGGCACCTCTAATCCAGAGGAAATCAGTTTTTTGAGTGGTGCTTAACATCTTTAAGCTCTGTTTTATTGTAGCCTTACATAAACAAACAAAAAATTTAAATTTATACCCTATTATTAAAGGTTATCATGATTTTTTTGGGCAGATCCCATAGCATCCAGCTGACACTATCACATCAAGTTTCAATTTGGAAGTTATGTGATTTCTCTCCCACAGCCATAAATGTTAATATGCTGAAGGAAATAAACTTGACCACAACTTTAATAGAAATGGTGTGCTTCATTTAGAAGACCTCTAGTACTGTGACTTTAACCAAAAGAAACCGCAGGTTGGTTTGAAGTAAATTAAGGGATGAATCTGTTGAAAATAATCGAATTCCTACAGCTATGTACGGTGGAAGATTTGTTATGCTGTGGGCCTGCTTCACTTCTAATGGCCCTGTTACATGTATGCTTTAATATATCAGGAAATTCAAAATGAAAACATAAATAAATTCTAAAAATAAACTTAAAAGAGGGCTATATTTGGTCTTTGTAATCCAAAATATATGGCAAAATGAACATGTAAGTAGTCAACCAGACATAAAATCAGCTTTCTGCAATGGCCATTTAAGTAACCCTGCTGAAAATGTGTGAGTTAAATTAAACATAAAGAGAATAAAATAATATGTAGCACTGTGGATGATTGTAGATAGATGGTAAATGGCATGTACTTATATAGTGCCTTTATTCAAGTTAGGAGACTTGACCAAAGCGCTTTACACGACATTCATTCACCCATTCACACACTGATGGTGGCAAGCTACATTGTAGCCACAGCTGCCCTGGGGCTCACTGACAGAAGCGGGGCTGCCGTACACTGGCGCCACCCTCTGACCACCATCAGTAGACAATGCAGGTGAAGTGTCTTGCCCAAGGACACAATGGAGTCAGAGTCAGGGCTTGAACCATCAACCCTTCGATTTCAGGGCAAACTCCTACATCCAATGCCACTGTCGCCCACAAATGTTGGTAGAAATAGGAACACCCAAAGATCGCAAGCCTTGTTTCCTACACCCAGATAAATATGAAAAAACAAGACAGCTCGACTACAAAAGGATGTCCAAAGCAGAACCAGTTATTGTAGAGCTCCTGATTTTTTTTTCAACACAGCTCTTTTTAAATGCTGCAATTTTTTTTTTCATAGCTGAATAAATGTTGCTTTTAAAACATCTTCAATATTGGTGCTACAATGCACGCTGCACTCCATATTCACAGTAGCGTAAGAGATATCTTTATTTTCTTCAGCTCCAGCTCTGTATGCTTTCTAGAAAATAAGTGGGGCAATATATTTTTTAATAAACTCCAACCAGAGCAGGTTTAAAACAAACACATAAATAAAACTTTATGTGGATTAAAGTCATATGCATACAAAGATGATCCTGTGGTAGGTGCTGATTGCTGACTTTGAAAAAAGTTTAATGCCTCCTGTGTTTACTTCAAGGTGAGCCGTTTCCACCATTCCTAATAACTGATCCCATAATAAAAGACCATTAATTGATTACTATCCAATTGCAAGAGTTGTGAGCAGCCCATCAGCTGCCTCCTCATTCTCAGTTTATCTGAGCCTGATCAATATGTCTGTCTCTGTGCTACAAACTGAGCTTAGATCTTATGTTTCCAGGCATGAGTGCAGTTTTCATTATGCACACACAGGAGCACGTAGGTAACAGTGTTTATTGGTAAGTGAATAAGCATCCATCCTTCACTCTGCTGTCTGATATGTCATTAAAGGCTTGAATTTGTACTTCTCTCCTTCAGATGAATGACACTTTAGATAATTTCCATACTCTTGCATAGTTAATGATTTGTGGCTTTTACCCCTCTCCCTCCAAGTGCCAAACCCCTATTGATTAATCAGTCTCATTAACAGAGAATCAATAAGCTGCAATTTCTGTGATAAATCTGTCTGTGTATGGCGACAAGGACCATAAGCCTATCAAGGATGATTAATTTAAAACACAGCATGAGCAATTTGAAACTGCTGTTCAACTAAAGAAAATTTGTTAAGTCCTGTTTTTGTTCTGAAAACATGAGCTCAGGATAAAAATATGTTTTCTATTTAGCCCATCATAAAAATCCTTGCTGAAAAACCATATGAGTCTGGAACTCCCTGCTGTTAGAAGGATGTAACGCTTTTCCTCCCTGAAGTGCCACAGAGGCGATTATACCACCGATATCTTGGAGGCAGTCTGGATCGCACGATTAAAATAAAAAAGCTTGGCTGCAAGGATGTGGCTAACAGACTTCCTGCCTCTCAGATTATTGCAGCTAAACCCCTGCAGCATCTTCACAATAGCACAACAAGTGTGTCTGGTTAGGAAACAAGATCATTAAAAATTAAAATTCTGCATGTCTCTCAATTAATAACAGGTCTGTAACTTATATTAAAATCATTTACTAGATCATAAACCCTGAAAGTTCTTTTCTTTCTTCGCTTTTAGTGTTTGTTTGTTGTACTTTTTTCAGTAGAGGAGATTTTTGCTGAAATAGGCATCTTTTGATCCAAAATATTGTTCTTAGCAGGCACCCAATTAAAAAAGCTTGTGGAAAATCAGAGCAATTAAAGTGTGAGGCCAAAAACAAACCACCAAAAAAAACACTGTGAAGGAAAACATTTCCCAGCAGAATGTTGTCCTAAAAGGGTGATAGAGGAAGCCTTAAGGAAACAGACTACCTAACATGATGAGTCGGGACTTTGGTTCCTAAATAAAATATTGCTTTGCATCAGCTCTAAAAGAGGTACAATCATACAGAAACTTTAGTTAAGTGACAGTTTGCTTAACAAAGGAATAGATAAAAAATCTTTGAAAAATGACTTGTTTGCTTTCCTAATGGAACCTTTGATTGTCTTCCATCCTTTCTGGTTACAGTTAACCATCCATTAGCTTATGTCAGCATTTATTTTTTCATAATTTACAGAAAGATGTAGAAATAGCCTGTCTGTTCCTGTTAGAATAAAAACGGGCAACTATTTTAGTGGCTTATATTCATAGTATTCATAAATATTCATAGTTCTTCACTGTTCACTGTTTTTCTTTGGAGCTTACCGTATATGATAGCCCTTCTCAAAGTAACAAATAATTGTAAAGTAGAAGAAAAAGGATACATGTTTTTTTTATTTTTTACACAATTAAATTCTAAAAAGACATGACAGGCATTCATATTAAGCCACCTTTAGATTCCCCTAAATGAAACCCCAGTGCAATCAATTGCCTTCAAGAGGCATCTAATTAGTAAATAGATAATTTAATCTAAGTATAAAACCCAGCTGTTCTGTGAAGGACTCATTAATAAACAATCATCCCCACAAAATTTGTGGAGAAACTCAAAGAAGGGTCAGGTTTTAGAGAACGGCATACACTTTGAAGCTCAGGAAAACTGCAAATCGACCAACCAGGTAATGAGAAATGCCCTTTTGTCAGTGTAACTCAACACAGCAAACTTTGATTTTAACTTGTGAATCATAGTCATATATCCAGTGTCGAAAGCCAATCACACTGGTGTTACTGGGACCACAAGATCCTCCACAGACCCTCCTGGTTTAGCGTGTACCACCACCTGCTCCAGATGCTGCGGTTGGATGACGGTCACTTCCAGAGATACCTTCATCCAATGTCTGATTTTTGTTATGATGTTGCACATTTTTATTACTTCAGTTTTTAAAGACATGATTATATTTGGAAAAAAATGCAAACATTGGATTGTTCATGGGAGCCCTGCCCTGGAGCCCTAAGTAGACGTTTCATTCGCTTAAATTTTGGGCTGGTCCTCGTCCATAAAATGCTGATATCTATGGTCCTCTGCGGTTTTACCCTAATCATACTGGTAATCCTTTCACCATTCAATTGAAGAGAGAAAAGTTTAATGTGAGTACTATGCAATGCTCACAAATGTACAACAAAGATTTACATCCACTTTAGGAGAAGAAATATAATAAACTGAAATAAATGGATGTAACTTTGGGGATCAAGGAATATTTTCTTTAATGTTATCATTTAGTCCAAATTTAAATACTGCCACACTTTATTCTCCTTTCAGCTAATTTTGACTTGTTTGTAATGCAAAATGGCAAATATTAGGATGCTTAATCAATTGCTGACGGTAAATGATAGTAGGTTTTTAGCCTCATTCAGAAACATATATGCCATTTTCACCATTTAAATTAGAATAGAATAGGAAACCCATTTATTGTCCCACAATGTAATTGTTGTGTTACAGCAGCAAAAGGTTATAGCAAAACAAGTCACACAATGTGGACCTTAAAAAAGTGTATAAAAGATAACAGTTTTTACAATAGAAATACTCTGTATCTAAGGAATGAACAATTAATATACAGCTGTGGACATTTTTACAGTAGTGGAAATGTAAAAATAGAAGCAACACCAAAGACGTGCTAAAATGATAGCAGCATATCTGTGAAGATTCTCAGTCAAGCTTGAAGAAGTTCAGTCTAGGCAATTGGACGTGAAGTTTTCTAGAAGATGTTTCACCTCCCATCCAAGAAGCTTCTTCAGCAACATGTTATTTGCGTGATTAAGACAGAAACTGTGCAAAATCAGCATGAATGTGACAATTTATTGAGGTTGTTGGGAACAGTGATGGTTATCAACTCTTACAGCTGGTGGGAGGAAGGATCTGTGATTACGCTCCCTGGTGCATTAATGAAGCAGCAGTCTGTCACTGAAAGAGCTCTCCAATTTAGCAAATTAAAGCATTTTGAGCCAGTTTTTACTCTTAAATTCTGATGGAAACACAACATAGGCACACAGATCCATGTAAATGTGTTTCAGTTGGACCTTCTGCTCTTAAAATATCTCTAAAATGTATGCTTATATATATAAAAAAAAATCTCTTAATGCTTGTGGCAATCGTGTTGGGATCGTTACTTATAGGGTTGCCTCATGGAGGCTGGTATCAAAATCACTACCGCTTACAATGGGAAACGCTGTGTTTTAGTGGGAGTGAGTTTATCTAAAAAGTAAAGGTCTCTATGTATATTTCATGGCACCCAGCTCTTGCTGTTTTTAATAACTGAACACAACTTTTGACAGATGTTGCCATTAAATCCAAGGAAATTTAAATGCATTTAATTTTCTAGAGATTTAGACTTCCATGTTTAATCTATAGTTTGAGTCTCGTGATTCCGGGCCCTTGAATTGTGTTTTGGATGGAGAAGCTCACGCAAACAGTGACTGTGAAAAACACTGTGCTTAACTGAATCTTTATTTCCTTTTTATTATATTCCTATTTGTTTATCTCATTTGTCTCCTTGCATATTTACCATAACCATGTGTGAATAGTTAGATGATTTTCCAGCTTTTTGGTACAGCAATGCTAAGCAGTTTTCATACTTATGGCTTTAAACATTTCCTGTAAAAACTCACATTGCTAAAAGAATAAATCGATTTAAAAGGATGAAGATATTTCAAAGCAGGTCATCAGCTGCTTTATGGTTTATGTGATATCATATAGGCACCTGGAAGCTGTGAAATACATTACTTTGTGTTGCCTTTTTTCACTTGGCTCTGAAATAAGTCTTGTAAAAAAGATTATGATTAAACTCTTGGAAGACTTCCAACCATGCCAGCCTCAGCTGAGAAAAAAATATCTTTAGTTTGTTTTTGTTCTATTAGCTCATGCCAGTCTTTGCTGGAAATTGCAGTGCAGCCGACCATGACTACCAAGCATTTGAGGCATCCGCTGGAACAGATCCATCATTTCTTTGACTGTTTTTTTTCTCACAGACCTAAAACGGCTCAAATTAAACTTTTCCAAAATTTTTACAAGCACCCCCAAATGAACCACAATCTGCCCTAAATTATTATAATTCTCACCATATGGGGTTTGAGTGTGGGCTTTTCCCAAATCTTATAACACCACCTCAACCCAGCTAAGGCTAAAACACACCATCATTAAAACATTACAGCTCTACACTGTGGAAGCCACTTCCTGGTCTGCCTCGCCAATCAGGGGCACTGAGCCTCCATCACTAATGGCCTTAGGGCTTAATGTAGAAAGAGGCATTGGGAAAATTACCCTCACTTGGGAAATGTTGTCCCACATATACTGTAAGTCCACTTCTGAAACCTCAGTTGTCAAAAGTCAAAACTAGCCGGTTAAGTAGTTGGACATGACCTCCTTTAATTTAGACTCTTTTTGAAGGTTATTTGTATCTAGATAGATTGATTAAAAACGTATAATAGATATGTTGTCCTAACACCACGTCCTGAACAAGGAGCTGAAAGGAAGATGATCGACACTTGAATAAAACCTTTGAGAGACTTCAAAAATTTTATCAGAACTAGTTGTAAATTAGAAAAATTAAATTAGCTGATTGTTGTATTAACGGGCTGCTCAGCAAGAAGGTTCTGGGTTCGATTCCCGGACGGGGTCTTTCTGCATGGAGTTTGCATGTTCTCCCTGAGCATGTGTAGGTTCTCTCCAGGTACTCCAGCTTCCTCCCACAGTCCAAAAACATGACTGTTAAGTTAAGTGGTGTGAGTGTGTGCATGAATGGTTGTTTGTCCTGTTTGTCTCTGTGTTGCCCTGCGATGGACTGGCGACCTGTCCAGGGTGTACCCCGCCTCATGCCCATTGACTGCTGGAGATAGGCACCAGCACCCCTCGTGACCCCACTTGGGACAAGCGTGTCAGATAATGGATGGATGGATGTTGTATTCACAGAGCAGGGCAATTACTGTCATTAATAGCGATGTCATAAAAGCTATTACACCCTGAAGGGGGGTCCCTCTTTAGATAACACTTCCTATTTTAAACATGATTTAATCTAAGTTTAACAGAATAATGGTATAATATTTGCAGCACTGGACTCATGTTGGTGTCCAAAGAATGGAGATGGGCCATCAACATTTCCAGAGGATTTTTATACCTCAGTGATATCAGTGATCTATGTGTCACAAAAATATTGGCCCCCACCTTGTATCTGTTCCTGATTGATCCTAATACCACAATTATATATCTGTTTTTTTCCTTTCATGAAAATAACTATTATTATTATTATTATCCATATAGGTTCCCCCCATTCTTTTCTCCTAACATTGTTGCTTTTGATTGTTGCTTATTATTTATCCTGACAAAAGGGAGCTCTGCTCCGACTAATCTGGCTCCTGAGGGAGATGAAATACAACATTAGAAATTAAATGTTTTACTATCTATAATTAATGTATACATGTCTATTATATTCAACAAACTGGGTATTTTAGGGTTTAAGAAGTATTTTTATAGATAGATAAAGACTTTTCCTAACAGCAAAGCATGCTTCTTCATGCTTTCATTGACATGAGTTGCATTTAAACTCTAATCCTACGGAAAACATTTAAGAAGCTGTTAAGTGCTTAGGTCTAAGGTGTAGATGCAACCTGAAGCAGGAAAGCAGTCCTTAAAAAGTGAAATCCACTGAAAATCTTTTCACAGATACACAGATCCATCCCATCCAACTGAGATGATGTTGATTTGTATAAGCAATGGAAAAAACTCTCATTTTATAGTCTGATCAAAACTTTAAGCCTGAAGATATGTTAAACTTACAGGTGGGCTTAATACAAAATAACATATTAAATACTGTAATTGGAGCATGAAAAAATCTGGGAATATTTAAACGGAGGAAAAATAAAAAAAAAATGCTGAGAACAAATTTCTCTAAAAGCGACTAAAGGAACAGATTAAAACACTAAGTATCTACAAACACAATAATCTCCTCTTTAAAGCTAAATTAAGTTATACATATTTACATACCGATGTAAACACATATTGTCTTGTAGTGAAAATAAAAAGAATTGTATTTCAAACTTCTCATTGGATTTTATAAGTACTAGTGGTGTTGACCTTTATTTAGATCTTTAAACAGGTGAGGCCCAACATGTGGATCTCTGTAATAATACTAAATCTGAACAAACAAGGACATTTTACTTTAGAAAAGTGCAAATATTCATATGGTGAGTAAAGTAAAAAAAAAAAAAAGCATGTTAAAATTATCAGTGGTGAAACTGTTTCCATGTGGCCAAATGTTTTTCCCCTAAAGCAGAGAGTAAAGGTTAGAACGAATGGCAAGTCAGGGTGAAATTACATCTGTGAAGTCTCTGAAGTCTGTGTTTATCAATACTCATCTGGCCATAGCCTCTGTCTCTCCTTATGGCACCTTTTGAGCTCAAAAGTCTCAAAATACTATTGTCCTGTCAGCCTGATGGGAGCTCATTTGGGACCGGGCTCAGAAGTTTGCAGAACATCTGGCGATGATCAAGACTTGCTTCATCCTGAGCTAAAGCCAGCTCCAGAAGCTGGACCCTTATGAAGTTATAGACATGGACATGCAGGTCAATCCACTGCAACAGCAGCTAATTAGGATGCCAAAAACGATGCCACAAAATCAAATACATCACATCTACATGAGCTGACAATGACAGCCAAGTGTTTCCTTTTACACAAGTCTGACTCATTTTGAGCAAAGTGGTCAAAGATGGCTTCCTTTGCAGAGCACAGCCAGAGCAAACATAGGATGACAGGTGGAAGTGTGGGTTGTAAATGGTTTATAAATGGGTGTCAAGATGATGAACAGCTCCTCTGGGACCTCAGGGACCCTTTGATCTACAGTGCAGAAAGCAGGGAGAAGTACACTGTGTGAAGCTGATCATCAGTCTTTTTGTGTTCTGGTTCATTTATCGACGTTATATACATCAGGCCATCTGCATGAGGGGCTCAACTTCAGCAGGGATGAAGATCACCGTTTAAGGATTGGAATGAAGGTTTGCAATCACTTTAAATCCTCAACCTCGTTGCTGCCACCTTGTAACGGGTGTCGGCTCCAATTCACCATCTACCACAGTAGTTTAGTAAAAGGCCTCAAACCAGTTGCCCAGCTTTAAAAATTATACTTTAAAGTTATCTTAGAGCTCACACTTTAAAAAAAAAACTTTCAGAGATCTTATTACTTTTACAACTTAACTCCTGTGCTGATTTAACATTTGCTATGTACCAGCCACAAATATCATATCCAGAACTATCTGGATCTTAAAACTACTAACCAAGAATTTAGATACAGTTCTCATATATAGAATAATGTGTTTTCTTTAGAGTTCCAGCCTTTTTCATACATGTTATTGTAAATCATTAATTAATGCCAAAGACAAATCTTCCTGATGTCTCTGGTGGCATCATGTGTAATCTACCCAATTTATTTTTAGTATTTTCCTTGTTATTATTTTCCATCTTTACTGTCTTTTATGTATTTTTGAGCCATAATTAAAAACACTGCATGAATTTCAAAGACTTAAAAATGGGGATATCTGTGGACTGCAACAAGCTGTCCCCACCTTACAGAGCAGTTTATCTCCTCAATATTATTAAGGAAGAAAGAAACAATAAGTCCAATGCCAGAGTTCTACTCAAGATGATACAAGCAGAGCACGCCAGTTAGTAACTCAACGACTTGTGCATGTGCACACAAACAATCAGATAGCAAAAGCCAAACAGCAACTAACGCAAATTGTTGAAAATTATTGTAATTTGAGAATGTATAGTGAAACTACATCTCAAATACATGGGTTCCTTCAACTTGGATGACTATGAATCAGTGATAAAGTCTTTTAAAAATCACTTTGTCATCATTTTAAGTGAAATTCCTCTGTGTCTGAGTCCTGTGATGTCATCAATCTAAATGCAAACATGGGAGGATAAGCAGTTTTATTTTCTCCAATAAGCTTTTAAATATTGTCAAATCCAAACATGAAAAATTCATTGTCCCCCAGTATTTCACTAACAGTGTGTAAACTTGGACTGTATCGTTAAACAGCTGGTCTCAGAAGATGAGTTCAAACAAATGTTGAATAGCTTAGATTAGGAAACCTCTGCTTTGCTCAATATCTAATCTGTCGACAAATAGCGT
This sequence comes from Cyprinodon variegatus, assembly GCF_000732505.1. Taxonomy (NCBI): domain Eukaryota; kingdom Metazoa; phylum Chordata; class Actinopteri; order Cyprinodontiformes; family Cyprinodontidae; genus Cyprinodon; species Cyprinodon variegatus. The sequence goes on from NW_015150849.1 coordinate 495,486, forward strand.
GTGGACAGATTCAAATATTTTCAGTTTCATTATGACCCAAGGTGGGTACAGTAGTAGTTGATTACTTTATTACTGTTCTATTAGTATGTGTGAATTTTCTTTTTAGAACAGTTTCACTGCACTATAATTTGATCTCCTTTTTAAATGCCATTTACAGTGAAGATTTGTATCAGCTTTTGTTGGTCTGGTTACTGGTTATAATAAGGAAAGCTTAACTAAAGAAAATGTGTCTTTTTTACCAAATACAGGTTCATGTTTTTGAACGACAACATTTGAAATAGTGATTTCCTTTAGTATTAGGTATATATATATATATATATATATATATATATATATATATA